>NC_086221.1:5635851-5768190 GCF_035770615.1 Melospiza melodia melodia
TAGCAGCAGCAGCTCTGAAATGGCCCCTGTGGATGTGGAGCAGGGAGGAGAACCGGGCTGTGGTTTCCTCTGCCCGGGGTCCTTAAAATGGCATCAGGAAGGAGAAGTTGGCAGAGTCAGCAGTGCAGCAAGAAACTTTCGGTTTTGGCCCCAAAAAGGAGCTGGAGGTGGGGGAGCAGAGCTGGCACGGTGCCCTGTGGTGCCCAGGGGGGCTCAGGGCACTGGGATACGGGGGAATAATGCAAATATTGGGGCACGGGGTTATATGGGAATAATGGAGATATTGGGGTGCCCCATCCCTGGGATACCCTAGTTCCATGGGAATAATGCAAATATTGGGGCACTGGGTTTTATGGGAATAATGGAGATATTGGGGTGCCCCATCCCTGGGCAGTGGGTTACAGGGGAATACTGCAAATATTGGGGCACTGGGTTTTAGGGGAATAATGGAAATATTGGGGGTGTCCATCCCTGGGGACACCCTGAGTTCCATGGGAATAATGCAAATATTGGGGCACAGGGTTATATGGGAATAATGGAGATATTGGGGCACGGGGTATATGGGAATAATGGAGATATTGGGGTGTCCATCCCTGGGCACTGGATTATAGGGAATAATGCAGATATTGGGGCACAGGGTTATATGGGAATAATGGAGATATTGGGGTGCCCATCCCTGAGGATACCCTAGTTCCATGGGAATAATGCAAATATTGGGGCACGGGGTTTTATGGGAATAATGGAAATATTGGGGTGTCCATCCCTGGGGACACCCTGAGTTCCATGGGAATAATGCAAATATTGGGGCACTGGGTTTTATGGGAATAATGGAAATATTGGGGCACTGGTTTACAGGACAATAATGCAAATATTGGGTGCCCCATCTCTGGGTTCCATGGGAATAATGGAAATATTGGGGTGTCCCATCCCTGGGGCACTGGGTTCCATGGGAATAATACAAATATTGGGGTGTCCCATCCCTGGGGCACTGGGTTCCATGGGAATAATGGAAATATTGGGGTGTTCCACCCCTGGGCACTGGGTTATAGGGGAATAATGCAAATTTTGGGGTGTCCTGTCTCTGGGGACACCCTGAGTTCCATGGGAATAATGCAAATATTGGGGTGCCCCATCCCTGGGGGTGTCCCAGAGCACTGGGACAGGGGAAGGGGCCCTGCCTGTTGGGTGATCTTTGGTCACTTTTAACCCAAACAAACTTGGTGTGTGTTTTGTGGGTTTCTCTGCGGGTTTGTCTGTATTTAGTGTGTTTTTGTGTGTTTGTGTGTGTGTTTTTGTGTGTTTCTGTGTGTGTTTTTGTGTGTTTCTGTGTGTTTCTATATGTGTTTTTGTGTGTTTCTGTGGGTTTGTACAGGTTTTGTGTATTTCTCTGTGGATTTGTATGGTTTTTGTGTGGTTTTGTGTGTTTGTGTGTGTGCTTGTGTGTTTCTCCATGGGTTTTGTGGGATTCTCTGTGGATATGTGTGGATTTTGTGTGGTTTTGTGTATTTCTCTGTGGGTTTGTGTGGGTTTTGTGTGTTTCTGTGTGGGGTTTTGTGTGTTTCTATGTGTTTCTCTGTGGGGTTTTGTGTGTTTTTGTGTGTTTCTGTGTGGGGTTTTGTGTGTTTCTGTGTAGGTTTGTATGGTTTTGTGTGTTTCTGTGTGGGTTTTGTGTGTTTCTGTGTAGGTTTGTATGGTTTTGTGTGTTTCTCTGTGGGTTTGTGTGTTTCTATGTGTGGTTTTATGTGTTTCTCTGTGGGGTTTTGTGTGTTTTTGTGTGTTTCTCTGTGGGGTTTTGTGTGTTTCTGTGTGGGGTTTTGTGGGGTTTTGTGTGTTTCTGTATGGGGTTTTGTGGGGTTTTGTGTGTTTTTGTGTGTTTCTCTGTGGGGTTTTGTGTGTTTCTCTGTGGGGTTTTGTGTGTTTTTGTGTGTTTCTCTGTGGGGTTTTGTGTGTTTTTGTGTGTTTCTCTGTGGGGTTTTGTGTGTTTTTTGTGTGTTTCTCTGTGGGGTTTTGTGTGTTTCTGTGTAGGTTTGTATGGTTTTGTGTGTTTCTGTGTGGGGTTTTGTGTGTTTCTGAGTAGGTTTGTATGGGTTTGTGTGTTTCTCTGTGGGGTTTTGTGTGTTTTTGTGTGTTTCTCTGTGGGGTTTTGTGTGTTTTTGTGTGTTTCTGTGTAGGTTTGTATGGTTTTGTGTGTTTCTGTGTGGGGTTTTGGGTGGTTTTGGGTGTTTCTCTGTGTGTTCCCCTGTGGGTTTGTACAGTTTTTCTGTGTTTCTCTGTGGCTTTTCCACGATTCCATGACCTGACCCCTGCCCAGCCCACACCCCAAATCCCCCCACTAACCAGAAATCCTCACTGCCAGCTGCAAAACCACCCCCCCAAACACCCCATCTACCTAGATAACACCCCCCAAACACCCAATCCACCTGCACAACCCCCCAAATTACCAACCCTGGCTGGGTTTCTCTCTGGTTCTGACCCAAGGGCAGGAACGTTTCACCTCCATGACCCGCCTGTACTACAGGGAGGCCTCAGGCTGTGTCATCATGTTTGATGTCACCAACAGCAGCACCTTCAGCAACAGCCACAAGTGGAAGCAGGACCTGGACAGCAAACTGGTGCTGCCAGATGGGAGCCCCGTGCCCTGCCTGCTGCTGGCCAACAAGGTGGGCACCCTGCCCGGGATGGCGTTTTTGGGGTTTTTTTGGGGGGGTTTTTGTGTGGTTTTCTGTGGGCTTCTATGGTTTTTGTGTGTTTCTCTGTGGGTTTGTATGGGTTTTGTGTGTTTCTCTGTGGGTTTGTATGGGTTTTGTGTGTTTCTCTGTGTGTTTTTGTATGGTTTTTGTGTGTTTCTCTGTGGGTTTGTATGGGTTTTGTGTGTTTCCCTGTGGGTTTGTATGTTTTTTGTGTGTTTCTCTGTGGGTTTGTACGGTTTCTGTGTGTTTCTATGTGTGTTTTTGTATGGCTTTTGTGTGTTTCTCTGTGTGTTTTTGTATGGGTTTTGTGTGTTTCCCTGTGGGTTTGTATGGGTTTTGTGTGTTTCCCTGTGGGTTTGTATGGGTTTTGTGTGTTTCCCTGTGGGTTTGTATGGTTTTTGTGTGTTTCTCTTTGTGTTTTTGTGTGCTTGTGTGTTTGTTTCTCTGTGTTTCTCTACGGATTTGTATGGTTTTTGTGTGTTTCTCTGTGGGTTTGTACGGTTTCTGTGTGTTTCTATGTGGGTTTTTGTGTGTTTTTTTGTGTTTCTCTGTGTGTTTTTGTATGGTTTTTGTGTGTTTCCCTGTGGGTTTGTGTGGCTTTTGTGTGTTTCCCTGTGGGTTTGTGTGGTTTTTGTTTGTTTCTCTGTGTTTCTCTGTGGGTTTGTATGGTTTCTGTGTGTTTCTCTGTGGGTTTGTATGGTTTTTGTGTGTTTCCCTGTGGGTTTGTATGGTTTTTGTGTGTTTCACTCCATGCTTGTGTGCTTCTCTTTGAGTTTGTACATTTTTTGTGTGTTTCTCTGTAGGTTTGTGTGTTTTGTATGTTTCTCTATGTGGTTTGGCATGGATTTTGTATGTTTCTCTTTGTGTTTTTGTGTGCTTGTGTGTTTGTTTCTCTGTGTTTCTCTATGGATTTGTATGGGTTTTGTGTGTTTCTCTGTGGGTTTGTGTGGGTTTTGTGTGTTTCTCTGTGGGTTTCTATGGTTTTTGTGGTTTTCTCTGTGGGTTTGTGTGGGTTTTTTTGTGTTTTTGTATGTTTCTCTGTAGGTTTGTATGGTTTCTGTGTGTTTCTATGTGGGTTTTTGTATGGTTTTTGTGTGTTTCCCTGTGGGTTTGTATGGTTTTTGTGTGTTTCACTCCATGTTTGTGTGCTTCTCTTTGAGTTTGTACATTTTTTGTGTGTTTCTCTGTAGGTTTGTGTGTTTTGTATGTTTCTCTGTGTGGCTTGGCATGGTTTTTGTGTGTTTCTCTTTGTGTTTTTGTGTGTTTGTTTCTCTGTGTTTCTCTATGGATTTGTATGGGTTTTGGTGTGTTTCTCTGTGGGGTTTGGGTGTTTGTATGGTTTTATGTGTGTTTCTCAGTGTGTTTGTGTGTTTCTCTGTGGGTTTTTGTGTTTCTGTGTGGGGTTTTTGTGTGTTTCTATGGGTTTTGTGTGTTTATTTTGTGCGTTTGGAGTGCCCATCCCTGGAGGTGGCACTGAGTGCTCAGGGTGGGGATTGGGCACAGCCTGGACTCGATGATCCCACAGGGATTTTGGAATTCTGTTCTGAGGCAACAACTTTGCCTCAAAGCATCAGGAAATCCTGGAGAGCTCTGGGCCAGGCCGTGCCTCTGTGTCCATCCCGTTGGCATCAGTGCCACCATGGTGCCACCACACCTGTGCCACCTCCCCCGGGCAGGGAGCCTGGGCAGGTTTGGGATGTAATGGGGTTGGGGAGGCAGGTTTGGGATGAGGGATGAGTTTGAGGAGGCAGATTTGGGATGAGGGATGAGTTTGAGGAGGCAGATTTGGGATGGGATGAGGTTGGAGAGGCAGATTTGGGATTTGATGAGGTTGAGGAGGCAGATTTGGAATGAGATGACTTTGGGGAGGCAGATTTGGGATGAGAGACAAGGCTGGAGAGGCAGATTTGGAATGAGATGACTTTGGGGAGGCAGATTTGGGATGAGAGACAAGGCTGGAGAGGCAGATTTGGGATGAGGGATGAGGTTGGGGAGGCAGATTTGGGATGGGAGATGAGCTTGAGGAGGCAGATTTGGGATTTGATGAGGTTGAGGAGGCAGATTTGGGATGAGGGGTGAGGCTGGGGAGGCAGATTTGGAATGAGATGAGTTTGGGGAGGCAGATTTGAGATGGGAGATGAGCTTGAGGAGGCAGATTTGGGATTTGATGAGGCTGAGGAGGCAGATTTGGGATGAGGGGTGAGGCTGGGGAAGCAAATTTGGGATTTGATGAGCTTGGGGAAGCAGATTTGGGATTTGATGAGGTTGGGGAGGCAGATTTGGGATGAGGGATGAGTTTGAGGAGGCAGATTTGGGATGTGATGAGGTTGGAGAGGCAGATTTGAGATGGGACAAGGTTGGAATCTCCATTCCAGGCGTGCCTGACCGAGGTGTGTCAGCACCTGAGATATCAGATAAAGAAATTTCTGCTTGCAACACCCCAGGGAGAGCCTTGCCCTGGCAGCTGGCAGGGCTGAGCTGCCTCCCAGGGCCCTCCCAGCTGCAAAACTGGGGAGAAATTCCCAATTCCCAAAGAATCCATGGCCGCCCCATCCCTGGGGGTGTCCCGGGCCGTGTTTATTTAATTTATAAATTATTTAATTTATGAATTAAATTCAAATTCCTCCAACTCAAACCACTGTGGGATTTTGTGCCCCTAAAATTCCCCGTTTTTCTGCCTTGCAGTGTGACCTTTCCCCGTGGGCAGTGACCAGGGAGGAAATCGACAGGTTCAGCAAAGAAAATGGATTTTCAGGGTGGGTGGAGACGTCTGTGAAGGAAAACAAAAATATCAACGAGTCCATGAGGTAGGAGCAGGGCCTGGGGCTGCGGCCTGTGCTGTTTGAGGGTCCCCAGGGTGAGGGAATGGATGAAAATCTTCACTCCATGTTTCAGAAGGCTGATTTATTATTTAATGATATTATATATTGTAGTATATTTATGATATATTATGGTAATATATTATGGTAATATATTATGGTAATATATTATGGTAATATATTATGGTAATATATTATGGTAATATATTATGGTAATATATTATGGTAATATATTATGGTAATATATTATGGTAATATATTATGGTAATATATTATATTATATTATATTATACTATATTATATTATACTATATTATATTATACTAATAGTATGTTATGTTATAATATTACATTATAATGTTATATTATGTATAATTATATTTTTATAATATTTATAATTATATGATTTAATTGTATATAATATAATGTAATGTAATGTAATATAATATGAAAATATTATATTATATTATACTATACTATACTGTATTATACTATATTATACTATATTATACTAATAGTATGTTATGTTATAATATTGCATTATAATGTTATGTTATATTATGTATAATTATATTTTTATAATATTTATAATTATATGATTTATTTATATATAATATAATGTAATGTAATATAGTGTAATATAATGTAATGTAATATAATATGAGAATATGATATTGTTATATTATATTATATTATATTATATTATATTATATTATATTATATTATATTATATTATATTATATTATATTATATTATATTATATTATATTATATTATATTATATTATATTATATTATATATTATACTATATTATACTATTATACTATATTATACTATATTATACTATACTATATTATACTATATTTGCTTTTTATTTATTTCTTTTCTGCACTGCCCAACTCTACAAATGCATTCCCCACACTTCTGAGCTTTGCTTTTTTCTTTTTGTTTTTAATTTTTAATTTCTTTTCTGCACTGCTCAGTGCTGCCGATTCAAAAAAAAAAAAAAACCCAGAAAACCAAAATAAAAACAAAACAAAACACCCCAAAAAAAAAGCCCCAAATCCAACTCAGTATTTTTTTTTTCCCCAGGGTTCTGATTGAGAAGATGATGTCCTCTCCCTCGGGCGATGGCAGCTCCTGCTCTGCTGGCTCTGGGGATTACATCAACATCAAGGAGACCTCTCCTCCAGGCTGGGCCTGCTGCTGAGGCTGCTGGCACGCTGTGCCCTCATCATCATCATCATCATCATCATCGTCATGGTCGCCTCTCCCTGGACTCTCCCTGGTTTGGGGTTTTTTTCCTGGGATTTTGAACTCTTCAGTGCTGTTTGCTCAGCACAGCCCTGAGCAGCGCCTTGGAGCGAGGGGTGGAGGAGGAGGAGGGGGAATGTTCCTGATTTGGGAATGTTCCTCACTTGGGAATATTGCTCATTTATTAATATCCCTGATTTGGGAATGTTCCTCACTTGGGAATATTGCTCATTTATTAATATCCCCGATTTGGAATGTTCCTCACTTGGGAATATTGCTCATTTATTAATATCCCTGATTTGGGAATGTTCCTCATTTGGGAATGTTCCTCATTTGGGAATATTGCTCATTTATTAATATCCCTGATTTGGGAATGTTCCTCATTTGGGAATGTTCCTCATTTGGGAATGTTCCTCATTTGGGAATGTTCCTCATTTGGGAATATTGCTCATTTATTAATATCCCTGATTTGGGAATGTTCCTCATTTGGGAATGTTCCTCATTGGGAATATTGCTCATTTATAAATATTCCTGATTTGGGAATATTCTTCGTTGAGAATATTCCTCATTTGGGATATTCCTCATTGGGAGTATTGCTAATTTGGAAATATTCCTCATTTGAGAATATTCTTCATCTGGGATTATTCCTAATTTGGGAATGTTCCTCTTTTTGGGAATATTCCTCATTTTGAATATTCCTCATTGGGAATATTCCTAATTTTGGGACTAACCCTTCTTGGGAATATTCCTTATTGGGATTATTCCTGATTTGGGAATATTCCCTATTTGGGAATAGTTCTCTTTTTGAATATTCCTCATTTGGGAATATTCCTCATTTATGAATATTCCTGATTTGGGAATGTTCCTGATTTGGGAATAATCCTCATTTGGGAATATTCCTCATTGGAAATATTCCTCATTTATGAATATTCCTCATTGGAAATATTCCTCATTTTGAATATTCCTCATTGGGAATATTCCTCTTTCTTAATATTCCTCATTTATGAATATTCCTCATTGAGAACATTCCTCATTTTGAATATCCCTCATTTGGGAATATTCCCCATTTCCTGTGCTGCTCTCATGGAGCACAATCCATGTCCAAGCAGTGCCTTGGATTACACTGAATTTTTTTTTTTTTTTTTTTTTTTTAAATTTTGAGCACTTCCCCTCCTGGCAGGGCTGTCAGAGGTATTTTTTTAACTTTGTGCACCTTTACCCCCTCCCTTTTGGGGACATTGCAGCAATTTCCTCCCTCCCTGCTCTGGGCTGGAGGGAGCAGCACGTCCCAGCATGTCCCAGCACATCCCAGTTCATCCCAGCACGTCCCAGTCCGTCCCAGCACGTCCCAGCACGTCCCAGCACGTCCCAGCCCATCCCAGTTCATCCCAGCCCATCCCAGCCCATCCCAGCCCATCCCAGCACGTCCCACCAGCACGTCCAGCCCATCCCAGCAGGTCCCAGCACGTCCCAGCCCATCCCAGTCCATCCCAGCACGTCCCAGCCCGTCCCAGCTCATCCCAGCCCGTCCCAGCACATCCCAGTCCATCCCAGCACGTCCCAGCCCGTCCCAGCACGTCCCAGTTCATCCCAGCCCGTCCCAGCACGTCCCAGCCCATCCCAGCACGTCCCATCACATCCCAGTTCATCCCAGCAGGTCCCAGCCCGTCCCAGCACGTCCCAGTTCATCCCAGCACGTCCCAGCACAACCCAGCACGTCCCAGCCCATCCCAGCACGTCCCATCACATCCCAGTTCATCCCAGCACATCCCAGCCCGTCCCAGCACGTCCCAGTTCATCCCAGCACGTCCCAGCACAACCCAGCACGTCCCAGTTCATCCCAGCACGTCCCAGTTCATCCCAGCAGGTCCCAGCCCATCCCAGCCCGTCCCAGCCCGTCCCAGCCCATCCCAGTTCATCCCAGCACGTCCCAGCCCATCCCAGCACGTCCCAGCACGTCCCAGTTCATCCCAGTCCATCCCAGTACATCCCAGCCCGTCCCAGCAGAGCCCCCGAGCTGCTGAGGATGAGGAGCTGGGTGTGCATCAGCACTGTGCAATTGTGGGGGTGACCCCAAAACTTGGTCAGGAGTTGCTGGGTCCTCCCTGTGGAGCAGAGACCCCAAAATTTGGTCAGGAATTGCTCTCACCCTTTCTGGACCAGAACAATCCCCACTCCCCTGGGTTCTCCCTTTGGAGCAAGAGCTCAAAATTTGGTCAGGAATTGCTCTGCCCTTTTTGGACCAGCACAACCCTCAGTCTCCTGTGGAGAAAAGACCCCAAAATTAGGCCAAGAGTTGCTCCTGCCCTTCCTGACTCAGCTGGGTTCTCTCTGTGGAGCAGAGACCCCAAAATTTGGTCAGGAGCTCCTGCCCTTCCTGGACCTGAACAACCCTCACTAATTGGGTTCTTCCTGTGGAACAAAACCCCAAAATTTGGTCAGGACTTGATCCTGCCCTCTCTGGACCAGCTGGGTTCTGCCTGTGGAGCAGAAACCCCAAAATTTGGTCAGGAGTTGCTGGGTTCTCCCTTTGGAGCAGAAACCCCAAAATTCGGTCAGGATTTTCTCCCCGCCCTTCCTGGAGCAGCACAACCCTCACTATTTGGGTTCTCCCTGTAGAGCAGAAACCCCAAAATTTGGTCAAGAATTGCTCTGCCCTTCCTGGACCAGAACAATCCCCAGTCCCTTGTGAGCAGAGACCCCAAAATTTGGTCAGGAATTGCTCTCGCCCTCCCTGGACCAGAACAATCCCCACTCCCCTGTGGAGCAGAAACCCCAAAATTTGGTCAGGAACTGCTCTGCCCTTCCTGGACCAGAACAACCCTCACTAATTGGGTTCTCCCTGTGGAACAAAACCCCAAAATTTGGTCAGGAATTGATCCTGCCCTCCCTGGACCAGCACAATCCTCATTATTTGGGTTCTTCCTGTGGAGCAGAGACCCCAAAATTTGGTCAGGAGTTGCTGGGTTCTCCATGTAGAGCAGAAACCCCAAAATTTGGTCAAGAATTGATCCTGCCCTTCCTGGACCAGAACAGCCCTCACTAATTGGGTTCTTCCTGTGGAACAAAACCCCAAAATTTGATCAGGAGTTGCTCCCGCCCTTCCTGACTCAGCTGGGTTCTCTCTGTGGAGCAGAGACCCCAAAAAATTTGGTCAGGAATTTCTCTGCCCTTCCAGTACCAGCACAATCCTCATTCCCCTGTGGAGCAGAAACCCCAAAATTTGGTCAGGAGTTGCTGGGTTCTCCCTGTGGGGCAGAACCCCAAAATTTGGTCAGGATTTTCTCCTGCCCTTCCTGGAGCAGCACAACCCTCACAATTTGGGTTCTCCCTGTGGAACAAAACCCCAAAATTTGGTCAGGAATTGCTCCTGCCCTCCCTGGACCAGCTGGGTTCTCCCTTTGGAGCAGAAACCCCAAAATTTGGTCAGGATTTTCTCCTGCCCTTCCTGGACCAGCCCAATCCTCATTATTTGGGTTCTTCCTGTGGAGCAGAGACCCCAAAATTTGGTCAGGAGTTGCTGGGTCCTCCCTGTAGAGCAGAAACCCCAAAATTTGGTCAGGAGTTGCTCCTGCCCTACCTGGACCAGCACAGTCCCCAGTCCCCTGTGGAGCTGGGACCCCAAAATTTGGTCAGGATTTTCTCCTGCCCTTCCTGGAGCAGCACAACCCTCACTATTTGGGTTCTCCCTGTAGAGCAGAAACCCCAAAATTTGGTCAGGAATTGCTCTCGCCCTCCCTGGACCAGAACAATCCCCCGTCCCTTGTGAGCAGAGACCCCAAAATTTGGTCAGGAATTGCTCTCGCCCTCCCTGGACCAGAACAATCCCCACTCCCCTGTGGAGCAGAAACCCCAAAATTTGGTCAGGAACTGCTCTGCCCTTCCTGGAGCAGCACAACCCTCACTAATTGGGTTCTCCCTGTGGAACAAAACCCCAAAATTTGGTCAGGAATTGCTGGGTTCTCCCTGTGGGGCAGAACCCCAAAATTTGGTCAGGAACTCCTGCCCTTCCTGGAGCAGCACAACCCTCACTAATTGGGTTCTTCCTGTGGAACAAAACCCAAAATTTGGTCAGGAATTGCTCCTGCCCTCCCTGGACCAGCTGGGTTCTCCCTTTGGAGCAGAAACCCCAAAATTTGGTCAGGATTTTCTGCTGCCCCCCCTCTGGGCTGTAATTCCCTTTTTGTGGCCCCACAAGGGCCCTTTTGGGCCATCCAAAAAGTGATTTTGGCAAGTGCTGCTCAATTGCCTTGCCAGGAAACAGCTCCCTAAAAAAACCCCCCTGCTGCTTTATGGGGCTGGAAAAGAGGAGGGAAAAAGGATTTTATGGGATAAACGGAAATTCCCATTTCCCTCTGCTGCCACATTCCCCCCAAATATTGAGGGTGGAGAGCAGTTCTGCCCAAAAAATTGGTAAAAAAATTCAGGAGAATGTGTAGGAAATTCACTGTATTTTCTGTTCCATGATTTTCTGAGGGAACACAATCACCCTGCTCGTGTTTTGGGTTTGGATTTTAGCAAAAACCCTTCGATAATTTGGAATTTTTTACCTCCTTAACTGGGAATCAGGAGTAGAAATGGTCCTGGTTTTGCTGAATTAGGTAAATTATTTTTTCTGTTTTATATAAATGGAGGAGTTGGTAAAACAGGCACTCTTCACCCTCAGTTTTAGTGGGCCTGAGGAAGAGGAGGAGGAAAAACACAGATTTTATGGGATAAAAGGAAATTCCCATTTCCCTCTGCTGCCACATTCCCCCAAATATTGAGGGTGGAGAGTTTTGGCCAAAAATTGATATTAATTGAGGAGAATTTATAGGAAATTCACACATCAGAAGTGAAATTTTGTGTGTTTAATTCTGTATTTTCTGTTCCATGATTTTCTGAGGGAACGCAGTCACCCTGCTCGTGTTTTGGGTTTGGATTTTAGCAAAACCCCTTCAATAATTTGGAATTTTTTACCTCCTTAACTGGGAGTCAGGACTGGAAATTGTTCTGGTTTTGAATTAGAATCCTGAATTAGGATTGCTTTGCTCTGGTAAATTATGTTTTCTGTTTTATATAAATGGAGGAGTTTGTAAAACAGGCACTCATCACCCTCAGTAAAAAAATCTGCTTTAGTGGGGCTGGAAAAGAGGAGGAAAAAATGATTTTATGGGATAAAAGGAAACTCCCATTTCCCTCTGCTGCCACTTTCCCCCAATATTGAGGGTGGAGAGCAGTTCTGGCCAAAAATTTTATATTAATTCAGGAGAATTTATAGGAAATTCACACATCAGGAATGGAATTTTGTGTGTTTAATTCTGTATTTTCTGTTCCATGATTTTCTGAGGGAACACAATCACTCTGCTCATCTTTTGGGTTTGAATTTTAGCAAAAAACCTTCAATAATTTGGAATTTTTTACCTCCTTAACTGGGAATCAGGACTAGAAATGGTCCTGGTTTTGCTGAATTAGGTAAATTATTTTTTTGTTTTGTTTTGTTTTATATAAATGGAGGAGTTTGTAAAACAGGCCCTCATCACCCTCACTAAAAAAAATCAGAATTTTCAATCTCTGGAGCTGAAAAGAATTTCAAACTGAACAATGAGGGTTCAAAAAATGTAGAATTATTTCTGCTTAACTATTTTAATGCAAAGCTGGAATACCTGGGCTGTGCAAATATTGCAAAATTTAGGGTTAGAGGTGTTTAAAAATCTCATTTTTTGCACAAAACATCATTTTCTCCACAGGGAGAAGTGGTTGGCAACAAAATGGAAGTGCCTTGATGAATTTTACTTCATTGTCTTAAATATCAACAAAAAAAACCCACAAAAACCCCCCACAAAAACACTCAAAAAAAGAATAAAAAATGGCTTTTAATCCTGTAAATATTTCTATTTCTTTTTAGAACACAAGAGAAGTGCCTAATTTTTAAAATTTTTTTTCTTTAAGATTCAGGTGTTATTTGTGGATTTTTGTATTTGAAATATTTCAGCCAAGAGCAGCTGAAAATTCCCAATTCCTGCTCCATCCATGGAGCTCAAGCAGAGAATGAAATAATCCAACATTATCCTAATTTTTTGTAATTTTTTAATAATTTTTCCTACTTTTTTTTGGAAATTTATATGAAATATCCTAAATTTTTTTGTGATTTTTCCTACAAATCTGACATTATTTGTATCATCAATTATGGAGTGGGAAGGAATTCAGAGGTGCCACATTTTAAGGGATTCAGGATAAAATTGTACATTTCTGTGGATAAAATTTATTTTTTTTTAGCAAAAAAATCTATTTTTAAATTTATTTCACAGCATTTCTGTGGTTCCCTTTGGTTTCCAGTCCCAGCTGTGCCTTGGGGAGGTTTTCAATTTAAACCCAGAATTAATTTTTAAATTATCATTAGATTTAAAATTTTAAAACCCAGAATTATTAAGACTATTATTAGAAAATTATTATTATCTTAAAAACATTAAAACAGTTATGTGAAAGTTATTATTGAAAAATTACATTTAAAAAGTTTTAAACCCCAGAATAATTTTTAAAATTATTTTTAAAATTATTATTATTATATTTAAAATTTTAAACCCAGAATTATTAAGAATTTTATTACAATTATTATAATATTAAAAATTTGAAACCCAGAATTATTTAAAAGCTATTATTAAAAATGTTATTATATTTAAATTTTTTTAAACCAGAATTATTTTTAAAATTATCATTATTTTTAAAATTTCAAAACCCTGAATTATTAAGAATATTATTAGAAAATTATTATACTTTAAAAATTAAAACCCTGAATTATTTAAAAGTTATTATTAAAAATATTATTATATTTAAAAATTAAACCCAGAATTATTTTTAAAATTATTATTTTAAAATTTTATTATATTCAAAATTTTAAAAACCCATCATTATTTACATTATTTTAAAGAATTATCATTATATTTTAAAATTTTAAACCCCAGAATTCTATTAAAAATTATTATTATATTTAACAATTTTAAACCTCAAACTTATTTAAAAAATATTAGGAAAAATTATTATATTTAAACAGTTTAAACTCCAGAATTATTTAAAAAATTATTATTTCTCCTGGAAAGGAAAAGCTTTAATTTTTAATTAAAACAAATATTTTAATTTAACTTTTGTTGATGTAGGTGGGTAAAAATCTGAATACTGAAATTTCAATTTTTGACCCAAAACTCCACAAATTTCCAGGTGAATTTTGTGCCTTGGTTTCTTCAAAAATATCAAAATTCAGCTTTGTTTTTTTTAATTTTTATTTTTTTTTTAATTGCCTTTTTTTTAAGTTTAAAAAGCTTAAAAGCTTTTATTTCTTTATTTTTTCTGTTTTATTTTGAAGTATTTTCAAGGCAGGCTCCTGAGCATTGGAAATTCAGTTTTTTATGGTCATGGAAAGAGGAAAAAAAAAAAAAAATTGGATTTTAATCCACGTGAATCAGTCCCTGGTGCAGCATTGCAAGGTTGGAAATGAAAATTGGTTTTTAGAATAAAAATGGGGTTTTAGAATGAAAATTGGGTTTTATAATGAAAATTGGTTTTTATAATAAAAATTGTTTTTAGAATAAAAATTGGTTTTTAGAATAAAAATTGGGTTTTAGAATAAAAATTGGTTTTTAGAATAAAAATTGGGTTTTATAATGAAAATTGGGTTTTATAATAAAAATTGGTTTTTAGAATAAAAATTGGTTTTTAGAATAAAAATTGGGTTTTATAATGAAAATTGGATTTTAGAATGAAAATTGGTTTTTAGAATGAAAATTGGGTTTTATAATAAAAATTGGGCATTGCTGGCTGGGGGTTGTTGTTCTGGTGTGTCAACAGTGCTAAGAAATGAGTTTCTATGTTGAAATTAGGAATAAAAATAATAAAAATAATGTAAAATCTGTGGTGTGGAGTGCCCTGCGTTGCCAGGAAAAGAAATTCCTGTGAAATATCCAAAAAACAAACAAAAAAAACAACAAAAAAACCCAAACAAACAAACAAAAACAGAAAAAACCCCAACAAAACAAAACCAATACAATTGCAAAAAAAAATCCAAATGCACACCCAAAAATCCCAAATAAAATCCCAAATGCACACCCAAAAAAACCCCAAATACACACCCAGAAAACTTAAATATACACCCAAAAAAATTCAAATTGTACACCCAAAAACCCCAACTAAAAACCCAAATCTGCGCCCAGAAAAACCGAATAAAAAACCCAAATTCATACCCAAAAAATCCCAAATACAGACCTAAAAACCCCAAATAAAAAACCCAAATACAGACCCAAAAAATCCCAAATAAAAAACCGAAATTCACAGCCAAAAAATCCCAAATACACGCCCGAATAAAATCCAAATACACACCCCAAAAACCAAATAAAAAACCAAAATACACCACCAAAAAAATCCCAAATGCACACCCAAAAAAACCAAATAAAAAACCCAAATAATCCCAAATACACATCCAAAAAACCCAAATAAAAAACGCAAATATGCAGCCAAAAAATCCCAAATGTACCCTCAAAAAACCCAAATCCAGAATTAAAAACCCCAAATAAAAAACCCAAATACATACCCAAAAAAATCCCAAATGCACACCCAAAAAATCCCAAATAAAAAACCCAAATATACACCCAAAAAGCCAAATAAAAAATCCAAATACACAGCCAAAAACTCAAATAAAATCCCAAATCCACACCCCACAAAAATCCCCAAACAAACAAACAAAACCAAAGAAAACCCAATTAAAAAAAAAACCCCAAAAATCAAATTAATTCCTCAGAAATATCCTCAATTCTTTTGTTTTTATTGTGCTGCAGGTGGGACATAAAAATGCAAAATTTGTCAGCCCCAGTGGAGTTTAATTCAAAATTAATTAATACATTCAGTATTACATTAATTCAATGTTAATTAATTTATTTTTAATTAATTTAATATTAATTAATTAATATTTCCAGCAAGGAATTCCTTGATGTGGTTTCTGCTCCTTCCTCCTCTGGCTCCTCAATTCATTGTCTCAATTTTAATTTTAATTTAATTTAATTTTAATTTTAATTTTAATTTTAATTTTAATTTTAATTCTCTTCATTTTGGGCCTCCTCATTCCACAATCCGCCGGAATTCCAAAGGAATTCCAAAGAAACTCAAGCAGGGCATGGAATGAAAGAAAATGATCCAAAAATTGAAATTTTTCCAATAATCTGACCTTGTTTGTACCATCAAATGCAGAATAAAATGTATAAAAATCGGATTTAAATGCATAAAAATAGGATTTAAATGTTATTTTTATTCAAATGGAGGGATGAATAGCCAAAGACCACAATGCAAAGCAAAATGAGGAGCTGCATATTAATGAATATGGAATAATCTTAATTTTTTCATGTTTTTTTTAATGTATTTTTTCCAACAAAAATGAGGAATTTTAGGGGTTTAAATGGAATTTAAAGTGTAAAAAATTAAATCTATTCATTGGGATTTGCACGAATGGTGCTGGTTCGCACAGGGAAAATGGTGCTGGTGAAAAAAACCCCAAAATTAAAATTTCTCCTATAAATCTGATCATATTTGTACCATCAAACCATCTTCTCACTTCATAAAAATAGGATTTAAATGGATTTTAAACTAGGATTTAAATGTTATTTTTATTCAAATGGAGGGATGAATCTGCAAAGACCAAAATGCAAGGCAAAAGTGAGAAGCTGCCATTTTAATGCCTGTGGAATATTTTAATTTTTCATGGTTAAATCATCTCCTTTTCTAACCAAAATGAGGAATTTTGGGATTTCTGGCGAGTTTAAAGTGCAAAAAATCCAAAATTTTCACTGGACTTTGCAGAATTGCGCATGGATTAACAGCTGACATGCACAGTGAGAAAAGGCGATGTTGATGTCAGTGCTGGTGTCAGAATTTCCCGCTGACACGAATTTTTATATTTTTAAATAATTAAAATTAACGCCACCGAACCCGCGCCCGGGGGCCGCCTTTTCCCTCCAAAACCGCGCCGGGCCCCGCGCGGCGAATCTGCGGATCGGGCCTTGAGGCGCCGCAGCGCCCTGAAAAATCACCGGAGAAACGGGAAAAAATTCCAGCGTGCTGCCGGTGCCGGAAGGACGCGGCTGGGCGCGGCGGGAGCGGCGGGACGGGGCGCGGAGGCGCCGCTGGTAACACCGGGAGGCCGTGGCGAATCTGCTGCCGGGGCTCTCCCGCGTGCGGGCCGCGCTGCCCGCCCTCCCCGCGGGGACAGTGGGCAGGGACCTGCGCGCCGTGATGGGGGTTTTCGAACGAACCAATGGGGTGCGAGCTCTCGCTGTTTATAACCAATCAGCGGCGGAGGGGGGCGTGGCCGGCGGGGTCGGCGGTACCGCCCCCCCGCTCGCATCCTCTCGGCGGGGCGAGCGCGACCATTTTGCGGGGGGGAGCGGCGGGAGCGGGTCCGGCACCGACACCGGCACCGCCAGCGGGATCGGGGAGCGACACCGCCATCGGCGCCGGGGCCGGCATCGGGGAGCGGCACCGGGGGCGGCGGCGGCGCCTGACGGGGGAGCGGCGGCTCCGCAGGCGCGGCCTGAGGCGCTGGGCCCAGCGCTCCCGCTCGCTCCGGGCGGCCTCAGCGGCCCCGGCGGCCTCAGCGTCCCCGTTAGCTCCGCGCCCAGCCCCGCGCGGCCCGCAGCGCCGGGAGGATGTCGCGGCCCGTCAGGTGAGTGCCGGCGGGCCGAACCCGCGCAGGGCAGGGCGGGCAGGCCTCGCTCGGGGCAGGCCGTGCGGGTTTCTCCTCTATTTCCCCTTGTTTCCCCCCCGCTAACTTGGCACGGCCACCGCCATCCCCGCCGCATTTCTCCCCGCGCCTCTCTCCCGCAGCCGGGCGAGGGGGGGGGCCGCGGCGGGGCTGCCCCGCGGCCGCTGTCCCAATTTTGTAACGGGGGAAAAGCGAATTTTTTTTCATCGCCGCCGCCGCCGTGACCCACTTGGCGCGGGGCGGGCGCCGCTCTGGCCGCCATCCGCGGCCCCCTCCGGGCGGCGGGGCCGGGCCGAGCACGCTGCCGGGGGAGGGGACGCGGTGCCATCCGGCGAGGGTCCGGGGCACGGGGGCTGTGCATGGGGAACCACGCGTAGGGGAGGAGCCGCCGGAGCCGCCCCCTCGGTGCGAGCGCCGCTCCTCACGCCCTGCTCCGCCCGCTGCGCGCTCCGCCATCGCCTTCCCGCCGCTGTTTTCCGTCCTTTTTGGATTTATTTCTGAGCGTTTGGCAGCCGGGCTGTGCTGGCGAGGTGGGTGTGGGGGTGTTGGTGGGGTGGGATGGAGCGGGGTTTGGGAATGTGCGGCGTGGGGAGGAAAGGGCTGGAGCTGTGTCAGGGTGGGTATTTGGGGAATATTCCCTCAGTATTTGGATATTTCTTCTCCCAGAGGGTGCTGGGCACTGTCCGAGCTCCCCGGGGAATGGGCACAGGCACAGAGCTCCGGAGAGTTTGGACAACGCTGGGTGTGGGCTCGGATGGAGCGGGGTGGGTTTGGGGATGCGGTGCCTGAGGAAGGGCTGGAGCTGTGTCAGAGGTGGGTATTTGGGAATATTTGGAAGAAATATTCCCTCAGGATTTGAGGTATTTCTTCCCTCAGAGATTGAGGAAACTGCCCAGGGAATGGGCACAGCCACAGAGCTCCAGCAGAGTTTGGACATTGCTGAGTGTGGGCTCGGATGGAGCGGGGTGGGTTTGAGGATGCGGTGCCTGAGGGAAGGGCTGGAGCGGTGTCACGGTGGGTATTTGGGGAATATTCGGAAGAAATATTCCCTCTGTTTATTCCCTCAGCGTTTGGGATGATATTTGTCCCCTCAGAGGGTGCTGGGCACTGCCCAGGGATTGGGCACAGGCCACAGAGCTCCAGGAGAGTTTGGGCGGGCTCTGTGGGTAGGATGGATCGTGGTGGATGTGGGGATGTGTGGCATGGGAAAGGGAAGGGCTGGAGCTGTGTCAGGGTTGGATATTTGGGGACCATTTGGAAGAAATATTCCCTCAGGATTTGAGGTATTTCTTCCCTCAGAGGGTGAGGGAACTGCCCAGGCTGCCCAGGGAATGGGCACAGGCACAGAGCTCCGGGAGAGTTTTGACAACGCTGGTGTGGGCTCGGATGGAGCGGGGTGGATTTGGGGAGTGGGGTGCTGAGGGAAGGGCTAGAGGTGTGTCAGGGTGGATATTTGGGGCAGTATTTGGGATATTGCTTCTCCTAGAGGGTGCTGGGCACTGCTTAGGTTCTCCAGGGAATGGGCACAGGCACAGAGCTCCGGGAGAGTTTTGACATTGCTGAGTGTGGGCTCGGATGGAGCGGGGTGGGTTTGGGGATGCGGTGCCCGAGGGAAGGGCTGGAGCTGTGTCAGGGTGGGTATTTGGGGAATATTTGGAAGAAATATTCCCTCAGGATTTGAGGTATTTCTTCCCTCAGAGATTGAGGAAACTGCCCAGGGAATGGGCACAGGCACAGAGCTCCAGCAGAGTTTGGACATTGCTGAGTGTGGGGTGGGATGGAGCGGGGTGGTTTTGAGGAGTGGGCGCTGAGGGAAGGGCTAGAGCTGTGTCACGGTGGGTATTTGGGGAATATTTGGGACATTTCTTATCTCAGAAGGTGCTGGCACTGCCCAGGTTCCCCAGGGATTGGGCACAGCCACAGAGCTCCCAGGAGAGTTTGGGCGGGGCTCTGTGGGTAGGATGGATCGTGGTGGATGTGGGGATGTGTGGCATGGGAAAGGGAAGGGCTGGAGCTGTGTCAGGGTGGATATTTGGGGAATATTTGGAAGAAATATTCCCTCAGGATTTGAGGTATTTCTTCCCTCAGAGGGTGCTGGCACTGCCCAGGCTGCCCAGGGAATGGGCACAGCCACAGAGCTCCAGCAGAGTTTGGACATTGCTGGGTGTGGGGTGGGATGGAGCGGGGTGGGTTTGGGGATGCGGTGCCTGAGGGAGGGGCTGGAGCTGTGTCAGGGTGGGTATTTGGGGAATATTTGGGATATTTCCTCTCCCAGAGGGTGCTGGCACTGCCCAGGTTCCCCAGGGAATGGGCACAGGCACAGAGCTCCGGGAGAGTTTGGACATTGCTGCCAGGGGTGCCCAGGATGGGATTTTGGGGTGTCTGTGCAGAGCCAGGAGCTGCTCTGGATGATCCCTGGGAGTTTTTCCCCTCTCAGATATTCTGTGATTCCCTTGAGTGTCAAACCTTTAGCAAAGAGGTGACAAAAAGTGAACTCTGATTTAAACTGGCTTTAGAGCAGAGGTGTGAGGTTTCCCACGGTGTTCTTGTCATGCTTGGAATTTCCTCATTCTCAAGTGATTGCTTGGGGTTTGATTCCATTCCCAGTTGAGGTTTGATTCTATTCCCAGTTTTATTTTATTTTATTTTATTTTATTTTATTTTATTTTATTTTATTTTATTTTATTTTATTTTATTTTATTTTATTTTATTTTATTTTATTTTATTTTATTTTATTTTATTCCAGTTGGGGTTGGATTTTATTCCCAGTTTGGATTTTTATTCCCAGTTGGGCTGGGCTGTGGATGTTTGGTGTCTTGGCTAATTTAACTAAAAAGTACAAATTACTAATTTAAATTACTAATTTAACTATAAAGTACTAATTGACAGTGGTGCATATATATATATATATTTGGAGATGCCAGCATTTGTATTTAAATAATATGTCCCAAAATACAGAATTTAAAATAAAAATCAGACCAGGAGTGGCTCAGGGCTGGGTGAGCTCCCAAATCAGTCTTTAAAATTCTTTAAAAGCAGAGCCTCTGAGCTTGCTGGAATTAAGTATTTTTGTGAAAGTTTCAAAAAAATAATTAAAATAAAACACTCCTGGAATGTTGTGAGAGGTCTCCCTGCTCTCAGGCTCTGCTCTGCAGGAAAATAAACCTGGCACAGGGCAGGACAGATGGAGCAGTGCCTTATCTCCTGGATTTGATAACCCTTGCAGGGCACAAAAGGGAAATACTCAGTAAATATTCAATAGAAATAGATTATATTGCTCTGCTGGCCAGAAAACCCTGCCTAGAGATTGAAATCCATTCAGAAATCAATGCTGGAATGAAGGTTTTTCTGCCTGATTTTTGGTGAAATGGAAAAGTGAAAAATTCTTTAATGCAGAGTTTTCCTCCAGTCAGTGCTCTTGGAATTAATTGGTGTTTTCTGCTGGTTTTGGTGGAATTTGTGTGCACCTGAAGCAGTGAAATTCATCAAATCCATCCTAAATCCCAAGTTTTTACTGTACTTGTTGAGAATTTGACCTGATAAATGCATCAGTGCCTTATCTCCTGGGTTTGATAACCCTTGAAGGGCAAAAAAGGGAAATATTCAGTAAATATTCAATAGAAATAGATTATATTGCTCTGCTGGCCAGAAAACCCTGCCTAGAGATTTAAATAATTCATAAATTAATGCTGGAATGAAGGTTTTTGCTGATTTTGATGAAATGGAAGCCTGGTGAAAAGTTTTTCATGTAGAGTTTTCCTCCAGTCAGTGCTCTTTGAATGAATTGGTGTTTTCTGCTGGTTTTGGTGGAATTTTTGTGAAATTCATCAAATCCATCCTAAATCCCAAGTTTTTACTCTGCTTGTTGAGAAAATGGACCTGAGACTGTTGGAAAAAGGCAAGGAGTGAAAACTAAAGAAAGCTGAAATTATTGAATTTCTGCAGCTCTTGTGGAACTCTGCTGAAGTTCTGCAGAAAGAGGTGGGGCTGTTTATAGGGAAAAAATTAAATTAAATTCAATATTTGGAGCCACTATTTATATATTTATATATATATTATATATATATATATATATATATATATATATATATATATATATATATTTAATATATATATTTATTTATATTGTATATATTTTAATATATATTTATTTATATTTTATATTTTTAGATATTTTTATATTTTTACTACTATACTTTATGTATACACTTTATCTATACACTTTATCTATACACTTTATCTATACACTTTATCTATACACTTTATCTATACACTTTATCTATACACTTTATCTATACACTTTATCTATACTTTATATATATACACACTTTATATACACACTTTATATACACACTTTATATACACACTTTATATACACACTTTATATACACACTTTATATACACACTTTATATACACACTTTATATACACACTTTATATACACACTTTATATATATATACACTTATATACTTTATGTACACTTTATATACACTTTATATACACTTTATATACACTTTATATACACTTTATCTATACACTTTATCTATACACTTTATCTATACACTTTATCTATACACTTTATCTATACTTTATATATATATGCACACTTTATATGCACACTTTATATGCACACTTTATATATATACACTTATACACTTATACACTTATACACTTATACACTTATACACTTATACACTTATACACTTATACACTTATACACTTATACACTTATACACTTATACACTTATACACTTATACACTTATACACTTATACACTTATATACACTTATTATACACTTATATACACTTTATATATATATACTTTTATATATACACTCTGTATATACTTTATATATTCTTTATATATATACACTTTATCTCTACACTTTATATATATACTTTATGTATATACTTTATGTATACTATATATATACACTTTATATATATACACTTTATATATACTTTATATATACTATATATACACTTTATATATGCACTTTATATACACTTTATATATATACTTTATATGCACTATATATATATATATACTTTATATATACACTTTATATGTACTTTATATATACGCTTTATACACACTTTATATACACACTTTATATACACACTTTATATACACACTTTATATACACACTTTATATACACACTTTATATACACACTTTATATACACACTTAATATATACACACTTAATATATACACACTTAATATATACACACTTAATATATACACACTTAATATATACACACTTAATATATCTACACTTAATATATCTACACTTAATATATATATACACTTAATATATATATACACTTAATATATATATACACTTAATATATATATACACTTACTTAATATATATACACTTAATATATATATACACTTAATATATATATACACTTAATATATATATACACTTAAGTGTATATACACTTAATATATATATACACTTAAGTGTATATACACTTAATATATATACACTTAATATATATACACTTAATATATATACACTTAATATATATACACTTAATATATATATACTTAATATACACTTTATCTATACACTTTATAATATATACTTTATGTATCCTTTATATACACACTTTATATATACTATATATACACTTTATATATATATACTTTATATACACTTTATCTATACACTTTATCTATATACTTTATATGCACTTTATATACATACTTTATATGTGTACCTCATGTGTACCTCATGTATACCTCATGTATACTTCATGTATACCTCATGTATACGTCATGTATACTTCATATATATTTTTATATTGGTGTATATTTATATATATATTTATATAATTTTTATATGTGTTTTTATATATTTTTTCTATTTTAAGCCCAGACCCAAATCTGTCTCTGTGCTGAGTCCTGAGTCCAATTTTTACCCAAATTTAACCCCAAACTTTGGGTTTGGGTCCCTTTCTGTCCCCAGGTGCCACCTCCTGGTGCTGCTTTTAAATCAATGCCCATGGAAATTTATTATTATTTATTATTCTTGAACTGCTTTAATGATTGCTGCAGAAATCATTTCGTTGTTCAAAATCCTGAAATGCTGAAATCCTTTCAGAGCTGGAGTGAGGAGTCAGCCCAGACCCAAATCTCTGCAGTGGGACCCTCTCAGTCCTGACTCCTGGCTTTGGGCTGTCTGAACTGACTGCCTTGATCAGCAATAATTAATGCTAATTAATTAATTGACAGTGAATGCAGTGTGAATGTGCTGAGAGCAGGAGAAAGGGAGGAGGAGGATGAGGAAGGATCCTGGTGCTGGATGGAGTTTCCAGCTGAAGAACTGAGCAAAATCCCATTTTCCCTTGCTTTTGCAGGAAAAAGGAACTTTGGGAATTTCTGGATTTCCAACTCCTCCCAGGAGCTGTTTGGAGCTGACTTGGAGGAGTTATCAATTGAAATTAAATTGAATTATTGCCTGCCTTGATTTCCTTTGGTTGGTGTTTTATGGGGCAGATACCTCGTAATAAAACAGCTGGGATTTGATATTTTATCAAATTCCAACTCTTTTATTGATAAAGTATCAAATTCCACCTCTTTTATTGATACCTTGTCAGTAAACAGCTGGGATTTGATATTTTTATCAATAAAGAGCTGGGATTTGGTACTTTATCAGTAAAAAGAGTTGTGATTTTTCTACTTTGTCAATAAAAAGTTGGGATTTGATACTTTGTCAGTAAAAGAGTTGGGATTTGATACTTTATCAATAAAAAGTTTGGATTTTTATGCCCTGTCAATAAAAACAGCTGGGGATTTGATATTTTATCAATAAAAGAGCTGGGATTTGATATTTTATCAATAAATCAGGTGGGATTTGATACTTTATCAATAAGAGCATTGGGATTTGATATCAATAAAAACATTGGGATTTGATATTTTATCAATAAAAGAGCTGGGATTTGGTATTTTATCAATAAATCAGCTGGGATTTTTATACTTTATCAATAAAAAGAGTTGGGATGTTTATACCTTGACAATAAAAAGCATTGGGATTTTTATATCTTGTCAATAAATGAGTTGGGATTTGATATTTTATCAATAAAATAGTTGGGATTTGCTATCTTGTCAATTAAGCAGATGGGATTTGATACCTTGACAATAAGAGTTGGGATTTGATACTTTATCAGTAAAAAGAGTTGGGATTTTTATACTTTGTCAATAAAAAGTGTTGGGATTTGATACTTTCTCAATAAAGCAGCTGGGATTTGATATCTTGTTAATAAAAGGAGTTTAGGATTTTTGTATCTTGTTCATAAAGCAGCTGGGATTTGATATTTTGTCAATACAAAGAGTAGGGATTTTTATACTTTGTTAATTATAGAGTTGGGATTTGATAGTTTATCAGTAAAAGAGCTGGGATTTGATAGTTTATCAATAAAAGAGTTGGGATTTGATATTTTGTCAGTAAGAGTTGGGATTTGAGACTTTATCAGTAAAAAGAGTTGGATTTTTCTACTTGGTCAATAAAAAGTTTGGATTCAATATTTTGTCAATAAATCAGCTGGGATTTGATATCTTGTCAGTAAAACAGCTGGAATTTGATACTTTATCAATAAAAGAGTTGGGATTTGATACTTTATCAATAAAAGAGTTGGGATTTGATATTTTATCAAAAGAATTGGGATTTGATACTTTATCAATACAAAGAGTTGGGATTTTTGTACCTTGTCAATAAATCAGCTGGGATTTGATATTTTATCAATAAGAGCATTGGGATTTGATATCAATAAAAACATTGGGATTTGATACTTTATCAATAAAAGAGTTGGGATTTGGTATTTTATCAATAAATCAGCTGGGATTTTTATACTTTATCAATAAAAAGAGTTGGGATCAATAAAAAGAGTTGAGATTTTTATACCTTGACAATAAAAAGCATTGGGATTTTTATGTCTTTTCAATAAATGAGTTGGGATTTGATATTTTATCAATAAAAGAGCTGGGATCTGATGCTTTAATATACTTATTAAATGCTATTTGTGCTTTAATATACTTATCAAAGTAAATTAATACTTATTAATTAATTATTAATTACACATATCCTTTGTGTTCATTCTGGCTGCAGAGGTGGCTGAATTACCAAAGTTTTTCTGGGATATTTTTGGGCTCCAAATGCAGCTCTGAAAAAAACAATGTGACATTTCTTGTTCCTTAAAACTTTATTAACCCTGAAGGAATTAATTCCTGATTTTTTCTCCTTTTTGCAGGAACAGGAAGGTGGTGGATTACTCCCAGTTTCAGGAATCAGATGATGCTGGTAAATTCAATTTTTTTGCTTAATTTCCTCATTATTCCATGCATATTAATGAATGTTCTGCTTCTAATCCCACCCTCAGCTGCAGCTCTGAGGAGTTTCTGTTCTTCACAGCCTGAACTCTTAATGAGCATTTGGAAATGGGATTATTCTCATATGATTAAATTAAATTAAATGAATTTTTAAATTTTTAAAATTAAATTAAAAAATTCAATTTTTTCCTTAATTTCCTCATTATTCCATGCATATTAATGAATGTTCTGTTCTAATCCCACCCTCAGCTGCAGCTCTGAGGAGTTTCTGTTCTTCACAGCCTGAACTCTTAATGAGCATTTGGAAATGGAATTATTCTCATATGGTTAAAATAAATTAAATTAATTTTTAAATTTTTTTTAATTAAATTAAATTTTTTTCCTTAATTTCCTCATTGTTCCCATGCATATTAATGAATGTTCTGCTTCTAATCCCACCCTCAGCTGCAGCTCTGAGGAGTTTCTGTTCTTCACAGCCTGGACTCTTAATGAACATTTGAAAATGGAATTATTCTCATATGGATTAAATTAAATTTTTAATTTTTTTAAAAATTGAATTAAAAAATTATTTTTTTTCCTTTATTTCCTCATTATTCCATGCATATTAAAGAATGTTGTGTTCTAATCCCACCCTCAGCTGCAGCTCTGAGGAGTTTCTGTTCTTCACAGCCTGAGCTGTTCATGAGCATTTGGAAATGGAATTATTCTCATATGGTTAAATTAAATTAAATGAAATTTTTAAAATTTTTTAATTAAATTAAATTTTTTTTTCCTTAATTTCCTCATTATTCCCTGCATATTAATGAATGAGGAGTTGCTGTTCTGCACAGCCTGAGCTGTTAGTGAGCATTTGAAAATAGAATTATTCTCATACGCTTAAATTAAATTAAATTAAATTTTAAAAAAATTTAATTAAATAAAAACATTCAAATTTTTTCCTTAATTTCCTCGTTATTCCCATGCATATTAATGAATGTTCTGTTCTAATCCCACCCTCAGCTGCAGCTCTGAGGAGTTTCTGTTGTGCACAGCCTGAGCTGTTCATGAGCATTTGAAAATGGAATTATTCTCACATGGTTTGTGTTAAACAAACAATGGGGATAGAAATGTTTTTATTTTTATTTAATTCTGGGGTTGTTGTGGTGCCTGGGGCTGCTGGCAGCTCCTTGCTCTGTTCTGGGCTCCTTGGTGCCACTTTTTGCACAGAAAAATGTGGTTTATATTTATTTTATGGCTCTGGTTGAGCCCACATCATCAGGGATTTAGGGGGGATTGGAGTTTAAAAAAAATTAATGTGTGTGAATTAAAATAGTGCTGGGTCACATTTGGAAAAAATGGGAATTAAAATTCTGGATCCCATTGTAAAATAATGTAATCTGTGTGAATTAATAAAATATTGCTGGGTCACATTTGGAAAAAAATGGGAATTAAAATTCTGGATCTCATTTCTAAATAATATAATCTGTATGAATTATCAAAGTAGTGCTGATCACATTTGGAAAAAATGAAATTTCTGAATTAAAATTCTTGATACTATTCTAAAGTAATGTAATCTGTGGGAATTAATAAAATATTGCTGGATCACGTTTGGTTAAAATGGGAATTAAAATTCTGGATCCCATTTCTAAAATAATGTGTGTGAATTATGAAAATATTGCTGGGTCACATTTGGTTAAAATGGGAATTAAAATTCTGGATCTCGTTTTAAAATAATAGAATCTGTGTGAATTAAGATTTCTGGATCCCATTTCTAAAATAATCTAGTCTGTGTGAATTAACAAATTATTGTTGGATCACATTTGGAAAAAATGGGAATTAAAATTCCAGATCCCATTCTAAAGTAATGTAATCTGTGTGAATTAATGAAATAGTGCTGGATCACATTTGGAAAAAAATGAAATTTCTGAATTAAAAATTCTGGATCCCATTTCTAAAATAATGTGTGTGAATTATGAAAATATTGCTGGATCACATTTGGAAAAAATTGAAGCGCTGAATTCAAATTCTGAAACCCATTTCTAAAATAATAGAATTTGTGTGAATTAACATTTTGGATCCCATTTCTAAAATAATGCAATCTGTATGAATTGAAAAAATATTGCTGGATCACGTTTGAAAAAAATGTGAATTAAAATTCTGGATCTCATTTCTAAAATAATATAATCTGTGTGAATTAAAATTCTGGAACTCATTTGTAAAATAATATAATGTGTATGAATTATCAAAGTAGTGCTGATCACATTTGGAAAAAAATGGAATATCTGAATTAAAATTCTGGATCCCATTTCTAAAATAATGGAATCTGTGTGGATTAACATTTCTGATTCCCATGTGTGAAATAATACAATCTGTGTGAATTAATAAAATATTGCTGGATCACATTTGGTAAAAAATGGAATTTCTGAATTAAAATACTGGATCCCATTTCTAAAATAATATAATTGTTCAGATTAACATTTCTGGATCTCATTTCTAAAATAATCTAGTTTGTATGAATTTACAAAATATTGCTGGATCACATTTGGAAAAAATGAAATTTCTGAATTAAAATACTGGATCCCATTCTAAAGTAATGTAATCTGTGTAAATTAGCATTTCTGGATCCCATTTCTAAAACAATACAATCTGTGTGAATTAATAAAATATTGCTAGATGACATTTGGGAAAAATGGAATTTCTGTAAATTTCTGGATCCCTTATGTAAAATAATATAATCTGTAAGAATTATCAAAATATTGCTGGATCACATTTGGAAAAAATGGAATATCTGAATTAAAATTCTGAAACCCATTTCTAAAATAATACAATCTGTGTGAATTAATAAAATAGTGCTGGATCACATTTGGTAAAAATGAAATTTCTGAATTATAAATTCTGGATCTCATTTGTAAAATAATATAATCTGTGTGAGTTAACATTTCTGAATCCCCTTTCTAAAAAATGGGATTCTAAAATAATCTGTGTGAATTACCAAAATATTGCTGGATCACATTTGGAAAAAATGTAATCTCTGAATGAAAATTCTGAAACACATTTCTAAAAAATGAATATAATCTGTGTGAATTAACAGAATAGTGCTGGATCACATTTGTAAAAATGTAGTTTCTGAATTAAATTCTGGATCCCATTCTAAAACAATATAAACTGTAAGAATTAATAAAATATTGCTGGATCACATTTGGAAAAAAATGAATCTCTGAATTAAAATACTGGATCCCATTTGTAAAAAAATAATATAATCTGTGTGAGTTAACATTTCTGGATCCCCTTTCTAAAAAATGGGATTTCTAAAATAATCTGTGTGAATTACCAAAATATTGCTGGATGACATTTGGAAAAAATGTAATCTCTGAATGAAAATTCTGAAACATTTCTAAAATATTAATATAATCTGTGTGAATTAACAAGATAGTGCTGGATCACATTTGGAAAAAATTGAATATCTGAGCTAAAATTCTGGATCCCATTAAAAACAATCTAATCTGTGTGAATTAACAAAAATTTTCTGCAATGTTTTGAGTTCTTGGAAGATCAACTCAATCTAGGTTTGCATTGATGATTAAAATGATACAAAGATGCAGAATTGTTAATTGCAGTGGTTTTATTCATTAAATAAAGTATTGTGTGAGAGTTGTGAGTTCTGCTGTAAATTCCTATTTCATGGCTTCCTTTATCCCCTCCCAGCACAGCGAGCAGTGGGTGCTGTTAGAGCCATGCAGAAATAAATATAAATACATTTTTTAATGAATTTATAAAAGAACTAAATGCAAAATAAATCCTGTGTCCTTTTTCTGTGACATTTTGCTGTACACAACATTTCCATAGTGCTGTGACAAGCAAAGCTCAAATCAGTGATTTCACCCAGGACTTCGCTTCTCTCAACATTTTCTTGAAATTTTATGAAATTTTTCCTTTTGCTGTGCATGAAATGCTGAGTTTGAGCTGTATCTGAGCTGAGCAGAGTTTGCAGGGGCTGAGTTTTACCCAAACCCCAAATTTTTGCTGTCTGTCCTGTGCAGATGATGATTATGGAAGAGATTCAGGCCCCCCATCCAAGAAAATCCGCTCATCTCCCCGAGAGGCCAAAAACAAGAGGAGATCTGGCAAGAATTCTCAGGAGGACAGGTAAAAAATGGCAAATTTTATTTCTGGCAACGTTTCCTGTGTGTGGGGAGTGGGATTGCAGTGACATTGGGGGCTGAGACACTGGGGTGAGACAGAAATCGTGTGGGAAACTCTTGTCCATCAGTCCATCACTCCAGAGGCAGGTTGGAAATGGGATTTAGGCACAAAAATTGGCATCCTCAGGTGGGTCAGGGTCAGGTGCAGCTCCTGCAGCCTCTCAGGGCATCCCTGAGGTGCCAGGGATTGGGGACATCTGTAAATTTTCTGGCTCTTTGTTCCTCATTTTGGGTCATCCATAAACAGAACCTGCTCTGGGAGCTGAGTTGCTCCTCAGTGCTGCCCTGCTGAAAAGTGAAATTTTCCTGTGGAATCTCCATTTTGCAATGCTCCCAATGATTGCCACAAGAGCCTTGAAATAATTTTTTTTGTTGTTTTTTATGACAAATTTCAGCTTCAGGGATGCTGGTTCTGAAGGTCCTTGAGGGTTCTGCCTGCTGGTTCTTGTTCTATCACCCCAAGATGTCTTTTATTTTCTAAATGAATTAAATTATCAAATCATTTGAGAAAGCTTAGGTCAGACTTATGTCAATTAAGAGCAAGAATTTAAACAATGACATGAAGACAAGTGCTGACTTACAATCTGTCAAGATAAAGCTTTATTTCATTTATAGAGTCCACATAAACCATCAGAATTGTAACTAAACTGGAAACCTCGTGGGTTGCTTCACCTCAATCTGATTATTTCCTGGTTTAACTTTTTTTTGTGATTCACAATTTGAATTTTATCTTCCCAACCATGACAACTCCACAGCCAGCTGAGTAATCCTGAAGCATGTCCAGAAAAAGTGAAAATTCTCAGCTTGGACATCATTTTCTCTTTAAAATTTTTATTTTCCACACAAGAGGGACTGAAATCAAAGCTGGGACAAACACTCAGATTTCTCCTTGTGTTGTTTGCAGTGAGGACTCAGAAGACAAAGATGTGAAGACCAAGAAAGATGATTCACACTCAGCAGGTAACTGACAGCATTATCCTGATTTTGTACCTTTAAATCATGTCTGTGAGAGTTCAGGAGTAGAATTTGAGACAGAAATTCAATTATTCTGATTTATTTTTGATTTATTTCAAGTCATACGTTGCTTCTTCTGCTGTTACTTCCCACCTTGCTTTGGGATAATTTTTTTTTGTGTGTGTGTGTTATGTGCTTGATCTATAAAATTTGGATAAATTGATGCTTTCCCTGCAGTTTTTATCCAGAAAAATCCAAAAATCTTTTGCTTGCAGATGAAGATTTTGGCAGTGAGGACGACGACGTGGGAGCCGACGACGGCAAAGCCGACAGCGACTACGAGAGCTCCCAAAAAAGCAAAAAAGGAAAAAAGGCCAAACCAGACAAGAACAAGAGAGCAGCCTCCAAATCCAGGAAAAGGCCTGCAGGTAAGAAGGAAAAAAAAGAAAAAGAGGAAAAAAGGGGGAAAAAAATGAGGAAAAAAGGGGGAAAAATATGAGGAAAAATGGGGAAAAAATGAGGAAAAATGGGGAAAAAAATGAGGAAAAATGGGGAAAAAAATGAGGAAAAATGGGGAAAAAAATGAGGAAAAAATGGGGAAAAAAAAAATGAGGAAAAATGGGGAAAAATGAGGAAAAATGGGGGAAAAAATGAGGAAAAATGGGGGGAAAAAATGAGGAAAAATGGGGGAAAAAATGAGGAAAAATGGGGGGAAAAAAATGAGGAAAAATGGGGGAAAAAATGAGGAAAAATGGGGAAAAAAATGAGGAAAAAAGGGGACAAAAAGGAGGAAAAATGGGGAAAAAAGGAGGAAAAAAAGAAAAAAAATTAAGAAAAAATGAGGGAAAAAAGGAAAAAAATGAGGAAAAAAATGGAAAAAAAGGAGGAAAAAGGGGAAAAAATTAAGAAAAAAGGGGAAAAGAAAAGAGGGGAAAAGGAAAAAGTGGGAAAAATGAGGGAAAAAGGGAAAAAAGAGAAAAAAAAGGTGAAAAAAAAAGAGGAAGAAAAGGAAGGAAAAAAAAAGAGGTAAAAAGGAGGAAAAAAGAGGAAAGAAGAGAAAAAAAGAGGAAAAAAAGAGGAAAAAAAGAGGAAAAAAGGAAGAAAAGGAAAAAAGAAAAAAAGAGGAGGAAAAAAGGGGAAAAAAAGGAAGAAAGAGGGGAAAAAGGAAGGAAAAAAAAGAGGATAAAAGGGGGGAAAGAGGGGAAAAAAAAGGAAAAAAATGAGGAAAAAAAGCAAAAACATCACTTATTTTGCAGAGGATCTTTGTTGGGTGGGTATTGATGAGGTTGAATTCTCCCCACAGTACCTCAGTGAGTGTTTTAACCCCCTGATAAAAGCCCTAAAAATATTTGCTGCTCATGGGGAGTTTTTTACTCTTTACTCAGCCCAGTTTGGGGTTGTTTTCCTGCAGAGGACAGCGAGGATGAGAAGGAAGATCACAAAAATGTTCGTCAGCAGCGGCAGGCGGCCTCCAAAGCAGCCTCCAAACAGAGGGAGATGCTGATGGAGGATGTGGGCAGTGAGGAGGAGGAGCAGGAGGATGATGAGGCACAGTTCCAGGAGAGTGAGTAAACAAAGTTTGATTTGGCTGGGACCCTGAGGGTGGAAATTGTGCTCCTCATTTTTATTGCGTGTGGAATTTGTGCTCCAGGTTTGCAGCAAAGGTTTGTGTGTGTTCCACAAAATTTATCTTCACAAACTGGTAAATCTGTTAATCCCAATCCTGCTTCTTAATCCAGGATGAGATTTAAGTCACCAAATACTTAAATGATAGAAATTTGAAAGTTGGAACCCCTCATGAATTTGCACCATTTATTGTCCCACAAGCTTGGTTGGTGGGAGATAAACCAGTGCTTCAAAAGTGCTTTGGAATTATTGCAGTCAAAAGTTTTTAAGCTTCAATGACAGATTTTAGGATGTAAACTGAAAATTTAAATAATTGAAGAGTTCATTCACTAAATCTGGAAGAATCTGTGAGACAAAGCAGCCTCCAAACAGAGGGAGATGCTGATGGAGGATGTGGGCAGTGAGGAGGAGGAGCAGGAGGATGATGAGGCGCAGAGTGAGTGAATGGGATTGGAAAATGGGACAGCAAAGGAGCACACAGAGTTTGATTTTTGCTGTGCCCTGAGGGTGGAAATTGTGCTCCTCATTTTTATTGCGTGTGGAATTTGTGCTCCAGGTTTGCAGCAAAGGTTTGTGTGTGTTCCACAAAATTTATCTTCACAAATGCGTAAATCTGTTAATCCCAATCCTGCTTCTTAATCCAGGATGAGATTTAAGTCACCAAATACTTAAATGATAGAAATTTGAAAGTTGGAACCCCTCATGAATTTGCACCATTTATTGTTCCTCCAAGCTTGGTTGGTGGGAGATTACCCAGTGCTTCAGAAGTGCTGTGGAATTTTTGCAGTCACACAAAATTTGTGTCCCACAAAATTTATTTTCACAAACTGGTAAATCTGTTAATCCCATCCCTGCTTTTGAATCCAGAATGAGATTTAAGTCATCAAATACTTAAATTATAGAAATGTGGAAACTTTCTGTGATTTGAAAGTTGGAACCCCTCATGAATTTGCACCATTTATTGTCTCACAAGCTTGGTTGGTGGGAGATTACCCAGTGCTTCTAAAGGGCTGTGGAATTATTGCAGTCAAAAGTTTTTAAGCTTCAATGACAGATTTTAGGATATAAATTGAAAATTTAAATACTTGAAGAGTTCATTCGCTAAATATGGAATTATCTGTGAGACAAAGCAGCCTCCAAACAGAGGGAGATGCTGATGGAGGGTGTGGGCAGTGAGGAGGAGGAGCAGGAGGATGATGAGGCACAGTTCCAGGAGAGTGAGTAAACAAAGTTTGATTTTGGCTGGGACCCTGAGGGTGGAAATTGTGCTCCTCATTTTTATTGTTGTGCTCCAGGTTTGCAGCAAAGGTTTGTGTGTGTTCCACAAAATTTATCTTCACAAGTGGGTAAATCTGTTAATCCCATCCCTGCTTCTTAATCCAGAATGAGATTTAAGTCACCAAATACTTAAATGATAGAAATTTGAAAGTTGGAACCCCTCATGAATTTGCACCATTTATTGTTCCTCCAAGCTTGGTTGGTGGGAGATTACCCAGTGCTTCAAAAGTGCTGTGGAATTTTTGCAGTCACACAAAATTTGTGTCCCACAAAATTTATCTTCACAAACTGGTAAATCTGTTAATCCCATCCCTGCTTTTGAATCCAGGATGAGATTTAAGTCACCAAATACTTAAATGATAGAAATTTGAAAGTTGGAACCCCTCATGAATTTGCACCATTTATTGTTCCACAATCTTGTTTGGTCATGTTCAGTGGGAGATAAACCAATGCTTCAAAAGTGCTGTGCAATTTTTGCAGCCAAAAGTTTTTAAGGTTTAATGACAGATTTTAGGGTATAAACTGAAAATTTAAATAACTGAAGAGTTCACTCAATGAATCTGTAAGACAAGAAACTTCATCTTGGTGCCTTTTCCTTGCAGATTTTTTTTTTTTTTATTCCAGGGATGTGTGTTTGTGTTTTCCAGAGATCTCTTTCTTTTTCTCCTTAATTTTTTTTTTTTAATTTTCTAGATCTATTAAGCAGCCCTAAAGTTTAGTTGTAAACTTCTCAATTATTTTTTCTGCTTTTTTTCTGTCTCTGTGGCATTGCTGATGTAAAACCCCCTCGGATTTTAGCCCAGCAGATAAAAGGAAACCCACAAAGTCTCAGAGTTTATCCACAATTTCACTGGCAGATCTCAGCTGTATTTTCCCTTCCTTTTTGGGTTTTTTTTCCCCAAAAAAACCTGAAATTTCCTTCTGCTTCCAGCAGATTCAGGAAGTGATGAAGACTTCCTCATGGAAGATGATGATGACAGTGACTATGGCAGTTCAAAAAAGAAAAACAAGAAAGTCTCCAAGAAATCCAAGCCAGAGAGGAAAGAAAAGAAAATGCCCAAGCCCAGGCTAAAGGCTACAGGTGAGTCTGTGCAAATTCAATTCCTCAAGTTAAAATCCTCATTTTCTTTTTGCTCCAGAGGTTTGGTTGAAATCTTGAGGTCCACAAAAATATTGGAAATGCCATGATTGAAAGCAGCAGGATGGAATAATGAGCTGGCTTTAATTCTTCATTTAGAGGTTGATTTGGTGTCTGTGCCTCTAAATCAACCTCTAAATGAAGAATTAAAAATATGAGTAAAAAAAGTAAAAACATTCCCTGCTGAGGGGCTGCATTCTGACTTTTTGTGTCTCACAGCCAAATAACAATTTGTGACTTTGTGAAATGGGAGCCAGAGGAAAACTGGGTGCATTTCTGCAAGGAAATTCAAATTACAGCAATGTTGGGCAAGAGCTGTGTCCATTTCTGATGTCACATCCAGCAATTAACCACCTTTAAAATCTCATTAAATTGCTCTTCAGCTTAATTAAGAGTGCTAAAACTAAAACCTCTGTGGCTATGGCCAAATTCTGAATTATTTAAAAATCTCATTTTTTTGGGGGGGGGGAGTTTTTTTGCCTTTTCTGCTTCTGAATTTTACAAAGTTTTTCTTTTTCCAGTGACCCCCAGCCCAGTGAAAGGCAAAGGGAAGGCAGGTCGCCCCACAGCTTCCAAGGCAACAAAAGAAAAAACCCCATCCCCAAAAGAAGAGGATGAAGAACCTGAAAGTCCCCCAGAAAAGAAAAAATCAGCCAGCCCTCCACCAGAAAAATCAGGGGATGAGGGCTCTGAAGATGAAGCACCCTCTGGTGAAGATTAAAAGGCAGTTGAGAGGAAAAAAAATCTTTGTTTAAAAAAAAAAAAGAGGAAAAAAAAAAAAGAAAAAGGAAAAGAAAACAACACTTAGGGGTAGAACACGGTTTTGGCTGTGGCTTGACTCATGGGCTTTGAATGCTATCTTTATTTTCAGCTGGTTAATCCAGTGAAATTCTTTTTTAATAAGAGAAAAACCCTTCTCTACAGTGAGATTTTCAAGTCAGAATGTTCTCTGTTGGTCATTCTGTTCTCCCTCCCCTGCCAAATCTGAAAAGCCATTTGAGACAAATTAGAACAAACCATTGGATTTCTGTTCAATATTGGATTTCTGTTCAATATTGGATTTCTGTTCAGTATTGGATTTCTATTCAATATTGGATTTCTATTCAATATTGGATTTTTATTCAATATTTGATTTCTTTCCAATATATGATTTTTTTTTCAATATATGATTTTTTTCCAATATTTTATTTTATTTTTTTTTTCCCAAGGGATACTGCAGTTGTGAAGCAATAAGGTTTGAGACTGATCTGTGGAAAAAAACCATACTTACAAATCCTCAAGTAGAATTAGATTTTTTTTCCCCAGTGCTGGTAAGAGCTGTTTAAAATTATTCTTCTATATTTGGAATATGTGGAGAAAAAAAAATAATCAAGTTTTGTTTGAACAGATTTAAGATGAGTTTAGTCTCAGCAAAAATAATTCCAGAGGAGGAGGAGGATGGAGCACAGGGAGGAATCCTGTGTTTTTTGGATTTAGGCACGTTTTTCATGGAAAACAATCAAGAAATTCTGAGATGCTCCAGTGTCTTTGATTTTATAAAAAATCCTTCAGATGTTTTGTCTCTGCTGGATAGAAAACTCTTTAATTGCAGCCCATTCCAGAGAAATTCAGATTTTCAGCCTTCAGCTTTCCCATGTCCACTCACCCTTTTATTCCTTCTCTAGAGGGGCAGAACAGGGAGGAGAAATTGGAAAATCCTTTTGAAACCTGCTGTCCATTGGGTATGGTGGGAAATGGTTTTATTATGGATTTTTGCAAGGAAAAAAAAAACCCAAAATAACAGATAATGTAACGTGAGATTGTTGGGGTGAGCAGAGGATTGCCCTGAGCCAGCCCTGGGTGTTCCTTCCCTTCCCTTCCCTCCCTCCTGTGCCCTCACAGAGCCCCAGGGATCATGGCTGGCATGGGGGGCACAGCGGGCACTGCCTGTGCCCACCCTGCTGCTGTGGGCTCTGTGGGGTCAGCTGCCCTCATACCTGTGGGGTCAGCTCCCCTTTTTCCTGTAGGGTCTGTAGGATCAGCTCCCCACCCTTCCTGTGGGATCTGTAGGGTCAGCTGCCCTCGTACTTGTAGGGTCTGTGGGGAAAGCTGCCCTTATACCTGTAGGTTCAGCTCTTCATCCCTCCTGTAGGATCTGTGGGATCTGCCCCTCTTCTGCCTGTAGGATCAGCTCCCCACCCCTCCTGTAGGGTCTGTGGGGTCAGCTGCCCCTTATTACCTGTGGGCTTCGTGGGGTCAGCTCCCCTTCTGCCTGTAGGATCAGCTGCTCCTCCTATGGGATCTGTGGCATCAGCTCCTCATCCTTCCTGTAGGGTCTGTGGGGTCAGTTCCCCTTATTACTTGTAGGGTCAGTGGGGTCAGCTCCTCTTCTGCCTGTAGGATCAGCTCTCCACCTCTCCTGTGGGATGTGTAGGATCTGCTCCTCACCTCTTCTGTGGGATCAGCTCCTCACCCTTGCTGTGGGGTCAGCTCCCCTTATACCTGTAGGATCAGCTCCTCACCCCTCCTGTGGGATCTGTGGGATCAGCTCCTTACTTCTCCTGTGGGGTCTGAGGGATGTGTAGGATCAGCTCCCCAACCCTCTCTGTGGGGTCTGAGGGATCTGTTCCTCTCCTGCTTGTGGGATTTCTCCTCAGCCCTGTCTGTGGGATCTGCTCCCACCTCTCCTGTGGGATCTGTAGGATCAGCTCCTCACCCCTCCTGTGGGGTCTGTGGGGTCAGCTTCTCACTTCTCCTGTGGGATCTGCTCCCCTTCTGCAGTGTTTGCTGTAGGATCAGCTCCCCAACCCTCCTGTGTGGGGTGAGGAATCTCTTCCCCGCTTGCCTGTGGGATTTTCTCCTCACCCCTGTCTGTGGGATGTGTGGGGTCAGCTCCTCACCCTTCCTGTGGGATGTGTGGGGTCAGCTCCTCACCCTTCCTGTGGGATCTGCTCTCCTTCTGCCTGTAGGATCAGCTGCTCATCCTTCTTGTGGGGTCTGAGGGATCTCTTCCCCTCTTGCCTATGGGATTTTCTCCTCACCCCTGTCTGTAGGATCTGCTCCCACCCTGCTTCTGGGATCTGTGGGATCAGCTCCCCAGGTTCCTGTGGGATTTGTGGGATCAGCTCCTCACCCTTCCTATGGGAGCTGTTGCTCTTCTGCCTGTAGGGTCAGCTCCTCATCCTTCTTGTGGGCTCTGAGGGATCTGTGGGATCAGCTCCTCACTGTGGATCCTCTGGGATGTGTGGGATCAGCTCCCCCATGTTCCTGTGAGATCTGTGGGATCAGCTGCTCACTGTGGATCCTCTGGGATCTGTGGGATCAGCTCCTCACTGTGGATCCTCTGGGATGTGTGGGATCAGCTCCCCCATGTTCCTGTGAGATCTGTGGGATCAGCTCCTCACTGTGGATCCTCTGGGATCTGTGGGATCAGCTCCCCCATGTTCCTGTGGGATCTGTGGGATCAGCTCCCCCATGTTCCTGTGGGATCTGTGGGATCAGCTCCCCCATGTTCCTGTGGGATCTGTGGGATCAGCTCCTCACCCTTCCTGTGGGATCAGTTCCCCCCATTTCTGTGGCATTTGTGGGGTCTGTAGGATCAGCTCCCTCCTCTCTGTAGGATCAGCTCCCCACTGCTCCTGTGGGATTTGTCTGTGGGGTCTGAGGGATATTTTACAGGGATATTTTGCAGGGATATTTCACAGTGGGGCTGTCCCTGTGTCCCATTTTGTGCTGCCATTTTAATTTACTTTCACCCAAGCAGCCAAACCCTTTCCTTCATTTTTAAATTTTTTTATTTTCTGCACTTCATGAACCTCCACAAACCTCAATTTCCACACCCTCAGCCACTTTCCCGCCACATTTGTTGGTGGAAACATTGAAAACTGGACCTGCCATTTTTATTTTTATTTTTTTCCTTAAACCCTCTGTGCTTTTGTCTGTTGCTCAATTTCCCTTCCAGCTTTGCATCTTTCTTGGTTATTTTTATTTTTATTTTTTATTCTTTTGTCCCAGAATTCCCCGTTATTAACCAGGTGACATAAGGCAGCTAATCCATGAATTTGGGATTTCTGGTGGCAGCAGATCCTGAATCCTTTTGGGATTTTGGACATTTCCTAAAGTTCTACACTAAAAATGATGGAAAAATCCTACAGAACTCACTGATTGTCCTGTGGGATTCCCTGGCTTTTGTTGAGGCTGATAAATCCCTTTTTCTTCTAAAATTAAATTTCTTTAACATTCTTAACTCTCATGGAATTCCTGTTGCAGTTACAATAAAGATGATGTTGTTTCATTGTAAATCTATTTTTATTTTTTGAAATATTTTTATTTTCCGCAACAGCATCAGGCTGCAGGGAAATCTTAAAAAAGAAATTAAAATTCCTTCTCTTTTCCCTCAGCTCTGCTGGATTGCTGGGAGAGCAGAAATTCCTCAACTTTTTGAGGGAATTTTTGGGTAATTCTGGGAAATTCTGGATACATTTAAAAAATAAAAATTTGGGAGTAGCAAACATTTGTGCTACTTCAACTTTTTGAGTAATTCTGGGAAATTTATTTAAAAAATAAATCCATTTGGGGGTAGCAAATATTTGTGCGAATCTCTGATTCCCAGAGTTGTTCCCCAAAATAATTCAAAAATAAAATCAATTTCAAGCTGCTTTTCTGCATTGGATTTTTTAGGATTTTCTTTAAATTCACTGTGCAGGGAAAATTTAAGGAGATCTGGTTCTTCACCTGATATTTTCTGAAGTTTATTTTGAATTTCTCAAATTTATTTTGTGATTTTCACCTCAAATTTATTTTGCTTGCTTCATTTATTTTTCCTAACACGGTTAAGAAAAATTAAGGCTGTGAAAATTCCATTTTCTGTTATTTCAGTTCAATTTTTGGGTTATTTTATCCTTTGGCCCTTTCATTTCTGATGAAATTCAGTTCAGAATTTTCATTTGAGGTTCCCTGATGCTTTTTTCTCTCTCACAACCCAAACCCCATAAAAATCTCAAATTTTCAGGATTTTGCAACTTTTCCAAACCTGTTTTGCTGTTTGGTACAAACACTTTGATCTCTGTTAGAAATTTCCCATTTTTACAGCCAGGAGCAAATTATCAAGGTGAATATTTCTATTATTTTGAATATTTTAATTTTGAAATACATCATTTTTTTCAGTTTAAAATACTTATTTTTTAATTTTAAAATACATCATTTTGCAGCAGATTTCACCTTTTAAATTACCAATTTAATGGAATTAATTTATATTAAACATTCTGGAAGGAAAATCGGGAAAAATTCCTTTCTTTAGGAGCACCAAGAGATTTTTTCAGAGCAGAAATTTTCATTTACAGGAGGAGGATTTAAAAAGATTTTAAAAGATTCTTTGTAATTTTAAAAAGATTCTCTGTAATTCTGGAGCTTTTGCAGAGAGGTAAAATGGATTGATTCCAAAATTAATTCATTTTCCAGTTTCCAAGGTTCTCCTGGTCTTGCTTTGAAAATTCCAGAAAATTTCAGAATTTCCATCCTGAATCCACAGCAGCACTTCCAGCTTTGGTTTCTGCCTTGAATTTCTCAAAATCAGGCAAAATCTGCAATTTTTTGAAATTTTTCAAAAAATTTCAGCTGAAATTTTGTGCTAAAAATGATTTGGTTCAGTTCCAGGGGGGTCAGGTCAGCAGGAGAATGAAAATTGAATTAAGGGGCTCAGGAAGGGCTTAAAAATGAGGAACTGAGGAGCTGTGAATTAATTTTCAATTTTTCAAGGCAGAGTGCAAAAATCTGCAATTCCTGGGAGGTTTTTCTTTCCTTTTTTTCCCTTTTTAAAAAAATTTTTCCCTCACAAAGGTACAAGAAACCCCTGAGGTGAGGGAGGGAAGGAGTCTGAACCATGCTGGAAGCTTCTGGAACTGTAGAAAAAAATAACAAAAAAAAACCCCACAAAAATGGTTTTTTGCTTTTCTCTCCTTTTGTTTGTGAAGTTTTTATTTTTCCTTTTTTTCCCTTTTTTAAAAAAAAATTTTCCCTCACAAAAGGTACAAGAAACCCCTGAGGTGTGAGGGCGGGAAGGAATCTGAACAATGCTGGAAGCTTCTGGAACTGTAGAAAAAAATAACAAAAAAACCCCACAAAAAACCCACAAAAACGGTGCTTTGCTTTTCTCTCCTTTTGTTTGTGAAGTTTTATTTTTCCATTTTTCCCTTTTTTTTAAAAATTTTTCCCTCACAAAGGTGCAAGAAACCCCTGAGGTGAGGGAGGGAAGGAATCTGAACAATGCTGGAAGCTTCTGGAACTGTAGAAAAAAATAACAAAAAAAAACCCCCACAAAAATGGTTTTTTGCTTTTCTCTCCTTTTGTTTGTGAAGTTTTTATTTTTCTAACAGATCCTAAAATGCTGAAAATGACCCCAGAATTTTGAGATTTGAAGGAGAATTCATTCATCTCTTGGAGAGAGGGGAGGAACTGGAGCAGATTTGGAGGGACACAAAAGTGCTGGGTGGAATTTTGGATGTGTGACTTTGGGGAGGGTTTTCTGTCACTTTTGTCGCCTAAAAATGATAAAATTTTGTGTTTATCTGACCAAAACAAATCTGTGAGCTGCACTTTTAGGAGGCAAATCCCAGAAATTGTCCTGAAGGAATTTTTTGGGCTTTTTTTGAGCCTTTCAGAGACCTCCCCAAGCCCAGTTTAGCTCTGAATTAAATCTCACTTTTATCACCTCAAAATGATCAATTTTGTGTTTATCTCACCAAGATAAATCTGTGAGCTGCAGATTTAGGAGGTAAATCCCAGAATTGATAGAACAGAAATGGTCCTGGAGGAATTTTTGGGCTTTTTTTGAGCCTTTCTGAGCCCAGTTTAGCTCTGAATTAAATCCCTTCCAACTTGAGCAGCTGAGTGACTTTGGGGAGAGGTTTTCTGTCACTTTTATCACCTAAAAATGATAAAATTTTGTGTTTACCTGACCAAAATCAATCTGTGAGCTGCAGTTTTTGAGGTAAATCCCATTGCTGATAGAACAGAAATCGTCTGTGAGGAATTTTTGGGCTCTTTTGGGCCTTTCTGAGCCCAGTTCAGCTCTGAATTCAATCCCACCTTTCCCTCTCGAGTACTGAATGGTTTTTCATGGAACTCTTGACTTTGGGGAGAGGTTTTCTGTCACTTTTATCACCTAAAAATGATAAAATTTTGTGTTCACCTGACCAAAATCAATCTGTGAGCTGCAGTTTTTGAGGTAAATCCCATTGTTGATAGAACAGAAATGGTCCTGGAGGAATTTTTGGGCTTTTTTGAGCCTTTCTGAGCCCAGCTCAGCTCTGAATTCAATCCCACCCTTCCAACTCGATCAGCTGGATGGTTTTTCATGGAAAACTCTTGCTGTGTGAATTTGGGGAGAGGTTTTCTGTCACATGAAATTTGTGTTTATCTGACCAAAATCAATCTGTGAGCTGCAGTTTTTGAGGTAAATCCCATTGCTGATAGAACAGAAATTGTCCTTGAGGGATTTTTGGGATTTTTGGAGCCTTTGGGAGCCCAGCCCAGCCCTGAATTCAATCCCACCTTGCCCCCTCGAGCACTGAATGGTTTTTCATGGAACTCTTGAGTTTGGGGAGAGGTTTTCTGTCACTTTTATTCTGTGTTTCTTTGACCAAAATCAATCTGTGAGCTGCAGTTTGCGGAGGCAAACCCCAGTGTTGGTAGAACAGAACCATGAGGGATTTTGGGGCTTTTTGGAGCCTTTCTGAGCCCAGTTCAGCTCTGAATTCAGTCCCACCTTGCCCCCTCGAGCACTGAATGGTTTTTTTGTCGCTCTTGCCCAGCCCGTGGTGGATTTTGGGGAGCCCAGCCCAGCCCCAGCGCGCTCAGTGTGGCTGCAAACGCTCTGTACAGTGGGGCCGGGGTTTTTTATAAATCTATTTTGGGGTGAGGGGAGGGAGGAGGGAGGGTGCAGATCCTCAAATCAGCTTAAGCCAGACTTAAATGTGTGTAAAAAAAACAAAAAAAAAAAAAAGAAAAACCCCCAAATTTTCAATTTTCGGTGTGTGAGTGCGCGAGCGGGAGCGTCTGCCATCCCTTTGTGTCCTCAGCATTTGTGAGGTTTTATTTTCTTTTTTCTTCTTTTTTTTTTTTCTTTTTCTTCTTCCCCTCCACCCTCCCCTCCTCTCTCCCCTTCCTGCAGAAGCAATTGTTACAAAAAAAAACAAAAAAAAAGAAAATTGTAAATAAGAGCTACGTAATTTTTTTGTTGTTGTGTCGCAGCAAACCCTGAGTGAAGGTGGAGGAGGAGACTTGGCAGCAATTTCTGGTATGCAAAGGAATATTTTTTTGTCTTGAGTATCTGCAATCCTTGTGGAGCTTTTAGAAAAACAAAATATTAAAAAAAAAATCTTTGCAGTTCCCCTCCTTGTCCTTTTTTTTTTTTTTTTTAATTTTTATTATTAATTTTTTGTTTCCTTTTGAAAAGGGGCAGCTGTGAACACACCTGGTGAGCTTTTAGAATGAAAAAAAAAATACAAAACAAAAAAATCATCAGGCTCTTTGCAGTCCCCTCCTTATCCTTTTTTTTTTTTTTTTTTAATTATTATTAATTTTTAGTTTAATTTTTAAAAAAGCAGGAAAAAAGGGGCAGCTGCAAACAAATCTGTGGGGTTGGGAACTCTTGACAACACTGAGATCTAGCATGGTACTAGGAGCTAAGTCTGAATGTAACATTAATGCTTTATTTAAAATTAAAACCACAACAAAACCGCCTTTTTTATTTTGTTTTATTTTGATTTTTTTAAAAAAACAAAAAAAAGGGGTTGAAGTGAACATGAGTGTCCACCATGTTCGTGGATTTCTAGCTACAAAAACCATTCATTGGTATAGAATCGTGTGCTGGTCTTTTCGTGCTGATTAATTTGGAATTATCCCCCAGTCTCTGTATGTACCTGCAAAGAAAGAAAAAACAAAAACAAAACAAAAAAAATTAATAAAATAACAAAAAATCCTGCTTTGCTTTGATTGAAAAAGGGTTCCTGGGACTGCATACCTGCTCCTGAGCTCTGTTTTAAGTCTGTGTATCCTTCGCTTGTATTTTGTATTAAAAAAAAAGAACCACGAGATAAAAAAACAAAAAAATAATGAACCCTTTATTGTTCAGCATGTTGGAATTGTGTCCCCCCCCCCTTCTTTTATTTTTTTTTCTCCTTTTTGGAATATATTAAGCAAACTCATTCTTCTGTATCTTTTATTTTCTTTTGTAAACTTTTTGGTTTTGTTTAAAAATGGCTTTATAAAAGGGCTTTTATAACCCACGGGCACGGCTGCTGTCGTTTCTGTGCTGCTCCAAGAGGGGAAAATTGTTCATTTTCCAGGATTTCTGAGGGATCTGGGGGGAAATCCTGGGAATTCTCTGGGGAGGTGAAGCTGCTTTGGGCCAGGTGTGACTTTTGAGAAATAATCCAGAAAATTCTGCTTTCCCCAGGATCTTCTGGAGTTAAAAAATTGAGATTTTGAGGTCCAAAACTGAGATGAGAGGAAGGACAAAGCCTTTGGAATGTCATTTTCCAGGATTTCTGAGAGTTTTGGGGTGAAATCCTTGGAATTCCCTGAGGAGGTGAAGCTGCTTTGGGCCAACTTTGCCATCATTGAGAGCTGAAGGGGGAGAATTAAATAATCCCAAATTAAATAATGAAATAACTAATTAAATAAAAGGGGACAATTAAATAATCCCTGCTTTCCCCAGGCTCTTCCTGCAGTTATAAATTGAGATTTTCAGGTTCAAAATCAATTTGAGGGAGAGATGAGAGGAGGGACAAACCCCTTGGAATGTGATTTTCCAGGATTTCTGAGATTTTTGGAGTGAAATCCTTGGAATTCTCTGGGGAGGTGAAGCTGCTTTGGGCCAGGCGTGACCTAAAACGGGAGAATTAAATAATCCAGAATTAAATAATTAAATAACTAATTAAATAAAAGGGGACAATTAAATAATCCGTGCTTTCCCCAGGCTCCTCTGGAGTTAAAAATTGAGATTTTAAGGTCCAAAACTGAGATGAGAGGAAGGACAAAGCCTTTGAAGTGTAATTTTCCAGGATTTCTGAGATTTTGGGGTGAAATCCTTGGAATTCTCTGGGGAGGTGAAGCTGCTTTGGGCCAGGTGTGACTTTTGAGAATTAAAAAGGGAGAATTGAATAATCCAGAAAATTCTGCTTTCCCAGGCTCTTCTGGAGTTAAAAATTGAGATTTTAAGGTCCAAAACAGAGATGAGAGGAGGGACGAAGCCTTTGGAATGTCATTTTCCAGAATTTCTGAGAGTTTTGGAGTGAAATCCTGGGAATTCTCTGGGGAGGTGAAGCTGCTTTGGGCCGATTTTGCCATCATTGAGAGCTGAAGGGGGAGAATTAAATAATCCCTAATTAAATAATGAAATAACTAATTAAATAAAAGGGGACAATTAAATAATCCCTGCTTTCCCCAGGCTCCTCTGGAGTTAAAAATTGAGATTTTAAGGTCCAAAACTGAGATGAGAGGAGGGACGAAGCCTTTGGAATGTCATTTTCCAGAATTTCTGAGAGTTTTGGGGTGAAATCCTTGGAATTCCCTGAGGAGGTGAAGCTGCTTTGGGCCAGGCGTGACCTAAAACGGGAGAATGAAATAATCCAGAATTAAATAATTAAATAACTAATTAAATAAAAGGGGACAATTAAATAATCCCTGCTTTCCCCAGGCTCTTCTGGAGTTAAAAAATTGAGATTTTAAGGTCCAAAACAGATGAGATGAGAGGAGGGACGAAGCCTTTGGAATGTCATTTTCCAGGATTTCTGAGAGTTTTGGGGTGAATTCCTGGGAATTCCCTGAGGAGGTGAAGCTGCTTTGGGCCAACTTTGCCATCATTGAGAACTGAAGGGGGAGGATGAAATAATCCAGAATTAAATAATTAAATAACTAATCAAATAATAAATAATCCCTGCTTTTCCCAGACTCATTTTGGAGTTTTAAATTGAGATTTTAAGGTCCAAAACAGATGAGATGAGGGACAAAACCTTTGGAATGTCATTTTCCAGGATTTCTGAGGGTTTTGGGGTGAAATCCTTGGAATTCCCTGAGGAGGTGAAGCTGCTTTGGGCCGACTTTGCCATCATTGAGAACTGAAGGGGGAGAATTAAATAATCCAGAATTGATTAATTAAATAAAAGGGGAGAATTGAATAATCCCTGCTTTCCCCAGACTCATTTTGGAGTTAAAATTGAGATTTCAAAGTCCAAAACAGATGAGAGGAAGGACAAAACCTTTGGAATGTAATTTTCCAGAATTTCTGAGAGTTCTGGGATGAATTCCTTGGAATTCCCTGAGGAGCTGAAGCTGCTTTGGGCCAGGTGAGATTTTGGATTTTGGATTTTCCCGATTTTGGCTCATTTTGATGCCCGCTCTGTGCCAGCAGGGGGCGCTGGAGGGCGAGGTGAGACCTCGGGAATGGGATTTAAAAAATCCCTGGAATGGGATAAAAAAATCTCAGGAATGCGATCTAAAACCCCTGGAATGAGATTAAAACCTCTGGAACGGGATAAAAACATCTAGAATGGGATAAAAAACCTTTGGAAATGGGGTAAAAACCTCACTGGAATGGGATAAATCCTCTGGATGGGATAAAAAAAATCTCTGGAATGGGATTAAAAAATCTCAGGAATGGGATAAAACCCCCTGGAGTGGGATTAAAATCTCCGGAATGGGATGAAAACTTCTGGAATGGGATCAAAAAATCTCTGGAAAGTGATAAAAACATATGGGGTAAAATCCTCTGGATGGGATAAAATAATCTCTGGAATGGGATAGAAACTTCTAGAATGGGATGAAATACCTCTGGATCTGGAATGAGGTAAAAACCTCACTGGAATGGGATAAAAAAAATCTCTGGAATGGGATTAAAAAATCCCTGGAATGGGGTGAAAACCTTTGGAATGGGATAAAAAAATCTCAGGAATGGGACAAAAAAAAATCTCTGGGATTGGATAAAAACATTTGGAATGGGATAAAACCACCTGGAAAAAAAAAAAATCTCAGGAATTGGATCAAAATCTCTGGAATGAGATGGAAACCTCTGGAATGGGAGAAAAAAAATCCCTGGAATGAGGTGAAAATCTCTGGAATGAGATGAAAATCTCTGGAATGAGGTGAAAATCTCTGGAATTCCATCCAAAACTGGCGCTGGGCACCTCCTGTGCCCCATGCTGGGGTTAATTCCTGTCCTGTGTTTGTGCAAAAATCGGAATTTTGCCTCTGGGATGAGCACCTGGCAGTGCTGATTGCTCTGGGCTGAGGCTGGAGCTGCTCTGGGATTTTTTTAGCCATTTTTAGCCCGTTTTTAGCTCATTCTTAGCCCATTTTAGCCCATTTTTAGCCCATTTTTAGCTCATTTTAAGCCCACTTTAGCTCATTTTTAGCCCATTTTTAGCCCATTTAAACTCATTTTTAGCCCATTTTTAGTTCATTTTTAGCCCATTTTTAGCTCATTTTTAGCCCATTTAAAGCCCATCTTTAGCTCATTTTAAGCCCATTTTAGCCCATTTTTAGCCCCTTTTTAGCTCATTTTAGCCCATTTTTAGCCCATTTTTAGCTCATTTTTAGCCTATTTTTAGCTCATTTTTAGCTCATGTTTAGCTCATTTTTAGCCCGTTTTTAGCCCATTTTTTGCCCGTTTTACTCCATTTTAGCCCATTTTTAGTTCATTTTTAGCCCATTTTAAGTCCATTTTTAGCCCATTTTTGGCCATTTTTATCTCATTTTTTTCTCTCCTTTTTCCTGCTCGATTTTTGGGGAGATTTTGAGTAGATTTTGGGGTTTTATTATCAACAACTGCCAGTCCTGCCCACAGGGCTCTGGGTTTGCTCGTTACAACCCTCAGATATTTTGATTAATTGGGACCCTCTGCCATGAGGGATTTTACTCCATTTTAGCCCATTTTTAGCTCATTTTTAGTTCATTTTTAGCCCATTTTAGCCCATTTTTGGCCATTTTTAGCCCATTTTTAGCCCATTTTTGGCCATTTTTAGCCCATTTTTAGCTCATTTTTTTCTCTCCTTCGTCCTGCTCCGTTTTTGGGGAGATTTTGAGTAGATTTTGGGGTTTTATTATCAACAACTGCCAGTCCTGCCCACAGGGCTCTGGTTTTGCTCGTTACAACCCTCAGATATTTTGATTAATTGCAGTGGTTTAGGTTTAAATTTCTCTTTTCCTCCTCTCAACATCAAGCCAGCGCTGAATTTTTTCGTATTTTTTAAAAAATTCTGGTGGATTTTATTTAGGCTAAATGCATTTCTGGAGGTGAGATTATTGTGGTGTTTCTGCTTCCCTGAAGGAATCATTTCTCCATAATCCAATTTACCACACTCAGCTGTCATTTCTGAGCCAACAGCGGAATAAAGGAGCCCAGAAAAAAATCAACATTTTAATCCTCTGGGGTTTCACAGGGAATCCTCCCTGCTGGACCGCTCTGACCAGAAATGCCTTTTCCTGCACCTGGAATATTTTATTTTAATATTTTATTTTAATATTTTATTTTAATATTTGATTTGTGCTGTGCTGCCTTGGCCAGCAGTGGGGGTTTGGGGCTGTGGGAGCAAAATTGGCCCCGAATTGTGCACGGGAATGGTTGGGAAATGAGAGGGTGGGGAGGGGAAAGGGGAAGGGGAAGGGGAAAAAAAGGGGAAAAAGGGGAAAGGGAAAGGGGGAGAGGGAAAAAAGGGAAAGGGAGAAAGGGGAAGGGGAAAAGGAGAAAGGGAAAAAAGGGGAAAGGGGAAAAAGGGGAAAGGGAAAGGGGGGAAAGTGGAAAGGGAAAGGAAAAGAAGGAAAAGGGGGAAAGGAGAAGGGGGAAAGGGGATAAAGGGGAAAGGGAGAAAGGGAAAAAAGGGGAAAGGGGAAAAGGGAAAGGGGAAAAAGGGGGAAAAGTGGAAAGGGAAAGGAAAAGAAGGAAAAGGAGAAAGGGAAAAAAGGAAAAGGAGAAAGGGAAAAAAGGGAAAGGGAAAAAGGGGAAAGGGGGAAAGGGAAAAAAGGGAAAGGGGGAAAGGGAAAAAAGGGAAAGGGGGAAGGGGAAAAATGGGAAAGGGAAAGGGGAAAAGGAGAAAGGGAAAAAAGGGAAAGGGGAAAAAAGGGAAAGGGGAAAAAGGGAAAAAAGGGAAAGGGGAAAAGGGGAAAGGGGGAAAGGGAAAAAAGGGAAAGGGGAAAAAAGGGAAAGGGGAAAAGGGGAAAAGGAGAAAGGGAAAAAAGGGAAAGGGGGAAAGGGAAAGGGGAAAAGGAGAAAGGGAAAAAAGGGGAAAGGAAAAGGGGGGAAAGGGAAAAAAGGAGAAAGGGAAAAAAGGGAGAAAGGGGGAAGGGGAAAGGGAAAAAAGGAGAAAGGGAGAAAAGGGAAAGGGGGAAAGGGGAAGGTTTGTGGCACTGGGTGCCAGGGTGAGTTGAGGTGTTCGGGAGCAGGTTGGGCTCGATGATCTCTGAGGTCTCTCCCAACCCAGTGGCTCTGTGGTTCTGTGCGTGGGTTCAGTGTCCCCTGCGTGTCCCCAGGCTGTCAGGGGGTGCGGGGGGTTCAGGAGCTCCCCAGGCTGTCCTGGGGGTTCAGGAGCTCCCCAGGCTGTCCCGGGGTTCAGGAGCTGCCCAGGCTGATGTGGGGGCGCGGGGGGTTCAGGAGCTCCCCAGGCTGATGTGGGGGTTCAGGAGCCCCCCAGGCTGTCCCGGGGTTCAGGAGCTCCCCAGGCTGATGTGGGGGTGCAGGGGGTTCAGGAGCTCCCCAGGCTGTCCCGGGGTTCAGGAGCTGCCCAGGCTGATGTGGGGGTTCAGGGGGTTCAGAGCCGCAGCCCCCCCCGAGCTCCCCTTGCAGGCCGGAACTCGGGGGCGCAGCAGAGGTGACAGTGACAAAACCGGCGCGGGGGAGGGGACAGGGCTGGGCTCGGAACCTCCCGAGCCTCCCCGGGCTGGGGCCCTGCGGGTTCCTGCCCTCTGTGGTCGGCAGTTCCTGCTCGTGCAGACGTGGCAGGGCCGCCCCTCCCTGAGGGCTTCACACACAGCTCTGGGGACAGACACAGCTCTGGGGACAGACACAGCTCTGGGGACACCTCTCACAGCTCTGGGGACACCTGCCAGAGCCCGGGGACAGACACAGCTCTGGGGACACCTGCCAGAGCCCTGGGACAGTCACAGCTCTGGGGACACCTCTCAGAGCTTTGGGGACAGACACAGCCCTGGGGACAGACACAGGTCTGGGGACACTTCTCCAAACCCTGGGGACACCTTTCAGAACTCTGTGTCAGCCACAGCTCTGGAGACACCTCTCACAGCTCTGGGGACACCTGCCAGAGCCCTGGGACAGACACAGCTCTGGGGACACCTCTCAGAACCCTGGGGACACCTCTCAGAACTCTGTGTCAGCCGCAGCTTTGGGGACACCTTGTGAGGCTGTGCTGGGACAAGAAAAAAAATGATCCCTTTTTAAGCTTTTTAAGCCCACGACTGGGTCTAGTTGCACCATCAGTGTAAATTAGGCCAGGCTCTTGTTTGGGTGTCCAGGTTTAGGCTGCCTGCACTCTGAGCTCCTCGTGGAGCAGAAGAAAATGAGGAAATAAAATCTGAGAGTGCAAATTCCTCTCTGGAGAGGGAGGACAGAGCTGCAGCTCCATCCCGCAGCTGCTTTCCACAGAGGAACCTGGAACTTCAAGGGATTTTCAAGTGCCTGGCTGGAATTTCAAGGGATTTTTGCCATAAAATTCCTTTATCAGCCCAGAGTGGGGGTCAGCAGCTTGGTGGAATCTGGGGTGGGGATGCTCTGCTCCCGGGAAAAAGGGACAGGACGGGTGGAAATCAGGAATTTCCTCATGGAAAGGGGCTCAGGCCGGGGAACAGCCCAGGGAGGTCGGGAGAGCCCATCCCTGGGTGTGCGAGAAATTCCTGCACTGATTTCCCACCTAAATAATTCTGGGAAACCCTATTTGGTTTCCCACTTAAAGAATTCTGATTTTCCCACCTAAATAATTCTGATTTCTCCACATAAAAAATTCTAATTTTCACACCTAAGTAATTCTAATTTTCCTACCTAAATAATTCTGATTTTCCCACCTAAATAATTCTAATTTCCCCACCTAAATAATTCTGATTTTCTCACCTAAATAATTCTAATTTCCCCACCTAAATAATTCTGATTTTACCACCTGAATAATTCTGATTTCCCCACCTAAATAATTCTAATTTTCACACCGAAAGAATTCTAATTTTCACACTTAAAAAATTCTGATTTTCTCACCTAAATAATTCTGATTTTCCCACCTAAATAATTCTGATTCCCCACCTAAATAATTCTAATTTCCCCACCTAAATAATTCTGATTTTACCACCTGAATAATTCTGATTTCCCCACCTAAATAATTCTAATTTTCACACCTAAAGAATTCCAATTTTCACACTTAAAGAATTCCGATTTTCTCACCTAAATAATTCTGATTTTCCCACCTAAATAATTCTGATTCCCCACCTAAATAATTCTGATTTTCCCACCTAAATAATTCTGATTTTCCCACCTGAATAATTCTGATTTTCACACCTAAATAATTCTAATTTTCACACCTAAAGAATTCCAATTTTCACACTTAAAAAATTCTGATTTTCCCACCTGAATAATTCTGATTTTCCCACCTAAATAATTCTAATTTTCACACCTGAATAATTCTGGGAAACCCTATTTGGTTTCCCACTTAAATAATTCTGATTTTCCCACCTAAATAACTCTGATTTTCCCACCTCAATAATTCTGATTTTCCCACCTAATAACTCCTGACCCGCAGCAAACCCCGTGTAAGAGATTTCAGCCTTCTCCACTGGCATGAGCTAATAAATATTAATTTATTATTTTTGAGGGAAATTGTTGAGCTTTCTGTGGCCTCCGTCCCCACGTCGTGGTGCTGCTGCCGATGTCCCTGGCGCTGTCACTCCCTCTTGGCCTGTGCCACCCTCTCAGGGACACCCAGGAGAGCCCAGGCTGTAATTCTGTAATAATTCTGTAATTCTGTAATTTCTGTAATTTCTGCTTCCAAACTGCCTCAACCGACATCCCCCAGTGACTCAGAGCCCGGAAGAGAAGAGTGGAAATTGAAATTCACTCCGGCCACCGAGCTCTGTGTGGGCACAACGTTTGGGAGACTCGTTTGCTCCAGTGCTAAAGAGAAAAAATAGAAAAAAAATTAGAAAAAAAAACCCTCAAAAAACAAAAAAAACTACCCCTGAGCACTAATAGCTATTTAATTGCTTGTGGACTCCTCTGACTAAAAAACAGGGGCAGCTCTGCCCACCCAAATTTGGATTCTGGCCCTTTCCCAGCTGAAGTCACAGCCCAGCTCTCCAGCGTTTTTTTGTTGGGTTTGGGGTTTTTATTATCCAGTTCCTATCAGCATCTGGGCTGCCAAAAATGCCTTTTTTCCCCCCAGGAAACAGCAGTGAGGTTTGTCCTCATCAGCCACCCCAGTGAGAGAGTTCTCATCAGCTCAAGTGACAACAAATGCAGGTGCTCCTCTGCTTTTCTCTGTCCTTCCAGCAAACTCAGGGAGGGAACAGCTGTTTCCAGTGGAAAAAAAACAACAAAAAAAAAAAAAAAAAAAAAAAAAAAAAAAAAAAATAAAACCACCATCCTGCTGACCCAAGCTGAAAAGTGACGTGGAAATGGGATTTTTGACCTTGAGAGCTGCAAAGTTGCTCCAAAGGAGGGACCCTGTGAAGATTAAAAACAACGAATCTTTGCAATGCTGAGTGGAGCTGAGTGAATTCATCCCAAAGCAAAGGGCCAAGGCTTTAAATAGCACCGGGGTTTTGATGACTTTTTGAAGTCCTCAGCTGAAGAACTCGCCCCAGCATTTGCAAACATTCATTTGAGGAGCAGCTGGTTTCCTCAACTGCATTCTTGTCTCATTTTTCCTCTCGTTTTCCTCACAAAATAAGATTTTTGTTGCTGCAGATGTTCAGGGGAGGCTGCTCTGTTCTCATCTCTCACAAGGCTGTGTGGATGAATAGAACGTTGATTTTTCCTCATTTTAGGGCTCTGTTTAGCCCCTGTTTTTTGAGTTAGGTGCTGATACAATGCTTAGCTCTCTCTCTGTATAAATGTATATATTTCGTGTCCCTCTCCCTCGCGCGCCATGTGGGTTTAGGCACTCATCCACCATGAATAATGTCCAGGGCCAGGTCACAAACTTCCCATAGCAGGGGCCCTGTTTGCATCCTCTCCAGGCCATTGCAGGGAACTCGGAAAACCCAAACAAACCCAGAAACTGCTCCTGCTGCGGAGGATGGGAAGGGGGAAAGAGGAAAAGGGGGTTTTTTTTAAGAAAGGTTGGGTATTTGGGGTGGACGGTGCTGTGGGATGGGGCTGGTGGCAGCGGGGAGGGCTCGGGAATGGGGCTGAGGGAAAATGGGGTTGAGGGAAAATGGGGCTGAGGGAAAATGGGGCTGAGGAATGGGGGTGAGGGAAAACGGGGCTGAGGGAACGGGGCTGAGGGAAAATGGGGCTGAGGGAACGGGGGCGAGGGAAAATGGGGCTGAGAGAAAATGGGGCTGAGGGAAAATGGGGCTGAGGAATGGGGGTGAGGGAAAATGGGGCAGAGGGAATGGGGCTGAGGGAATGGGGCAGGGGGAATGGGGCTGAGGGAATGGGGCTGAGGGAAAATGGGGCTGAGGGAAAATGGGGCTGAGGGAAAATGGGGCTGAGGGAACGGGGCTGAGGGAAAATGGGGCAGAGGGAATGGGGCTGAGGGAAAATGGGGCTGAGGGAAAACGGGGCTGAGGGAACGGGGCTGTTATCCCAGAGGGATCTGCGGGAATTTGGGGCTGCAGGGACGGATCTGTGGGGGATGAGGATGCGGGAATGGGGCTGAGGGGATGGGGCTGAGGGAACAGGGCTGAGGGAAGGAGGCTGAGGGAAAATGGGGCTGAGGGAATGGGGCTGCTCTGCCAGAGGGGGCTGTGAGAGTTTGGGGCTGCAGGAACGGATCTGTGCGGGATGAGGATGTGGGAACGGGGCTGAGGGAATGGGGCTGAGGGAAAATGGGGCTGATGGAATGGGGCTGAGGGAATGGGGCTGTTCTTCCAGAGGGGGCTGTGGGAGTTTGGGGCTGAGGGGATGGATGTACGGGGACGGGGATGCGGGAACGGGACTGCTCTACCGGAAGGGTTTGGCCTCAGGGATGCGTGATGGGCATTGCGGGAACGGGGCTGTTATCCCGGTGAAGGGTGTGGGAACAGGACTGTGGGGATTGGGGTCTTGTCCCTGCGGGGATATGGGAACGGGGCTGTGGCCCCCGCGGGGCTGCGGAGATCGGGACTGAGGGATCGGGGCTGTTCTCCCAGAGAAGGGTGCGGGATCGGGACTGCGGGGATTTGGCTCTTGTCTTTATGGGACTGCGGAAACGGGACTGCAGGAACGGGGCTGTATCTGGGCGAGGGGTGCGGGACCGGGGCCGTTGTACCCGCGGGGCTGCGGGACCAGGACTTCGGGGATTGGGCTCTTGTCCCTGCAAGGATGCGGGACCGGGACTGCGGGACTGCTGTCCCCTCGGAGCTGCGGGACCGGGACTGTTCTTCCAGCGGGGGCTGCAGGACAGGGGCCGTTGTCCCTGAGGGGGCTGCGGGATCGGGGCTGCAGGATCGGAACTGCAGGGACCGGGGCCGCGGGATCGGAACTGCGGGGATCGAGGCCGTTGTCCCTGAGTGGGGTGCGGGATCGGGGCTGAGGGGATGGGGCTGTTCTCCCACCGGGGCTGCGGGGATGGGGCCGTTGTCCCCTCGGGGCCGTTGTCCCCCGGCGCTGCGGGCCGCGGATCCGGCGGAGCTCGGCGGCGGCCCCGGGGCGGCGGCGCCGTTGCGGTCGCGGCTGCGGGGGGGGCTCCGCCCGCGGCAGCGCATGCTCCGTGCCCGCCCAACCTGCGCTTTAAACGGCGGCGGAGGCGCGGGCAGCGCGCTGAGCCCCGGCTGCGCCCGGGTACGGCCGGGCACGGGGCTGGGCTGGGCACTGGAGGTGGGCACGGCACGGGGCTGGGCCGAACCGAACCGGGCCGGGCCGGGCCGGGCCGGGGGGATGCGCGGGCGGGGGTGCGGCTGCGGCTGCCCCGCGATGCCGGTACCGGGATGCGGCTCCCGCTGCCTCCCCGGGGGTTGCGGGCACATCGCGGGGCTCTCGGCGCTCCCTCCGCTCCCGCAGCACCGAGCGCTGCCCGCCGGCTCCGGCCGGGACGGCGGCGCTGCCCGCGGGAGGAAGAGGAGGAGGAGGAGGCGCTCCGGGGCTGATGCTGCTGCGCTGGAGCTGCTGCGGGAAAACAACAAAAAAGCGGAGCAGGAGGGACTGGGGAGCGTGTCCTGCCCTCCCCGAGCTCTTCCCGAACTCCTCATTCCTGCAGGGACGCCGCAAGGTTTGAAGGATCCTGAGCGGGCGGAGTTCGGGCAGCGGGACGGACTCACGGGAATCCTGAAGAGTTGCGGGGACAGGTCAGTGAATCCTTATAATCTGAGAAAAGGGAGTTTTTATTACCCCCTGTAATGCAAAACTCATTTTCATCACCACCACCCCCCCCCGTAATGCAAAACTCATTTTTGTTACCCCCCCCGTAACGAAAAACTCAATTTCATTGCCCCCCCCATAATGAAAAACTCATTTTTATTGCCCTCTGTGAAGACATATTCATTTTTATTACCTCCCCCCGTAATGAAAAACGCATTTTCATTATTCCCCCACTCTAATGAAAACTAATTTTCACTGCTCCCCCCGTAATGAAAATCTCATTTTTATTACCCCCTGTAATGAAAACTCATTTAACTCACTTTCACTGCTTCCCCCCCCCATAATGAAAACTCATTTTCATCGCCCCCCCCTGTATTGAAAATTCATTTTCATTCCCCCCTGTTCTGTTTGGCTCTGCTGTCCCTAAATGCCACAACGGGGATAATTCCAGGGATTCCTGGCTTTGGCAGGGCTCGAGGTTTTGGTGGTAAAACGCTGGAGCTGTTTATGATAAACACAAACTCCTCGTCTCGTTTGTCTTCCCACGGGTGACAGCTTTAGGAGGAAGGGAGAAACACTAAAATAAATTTATAAATTTCATGCTGTTGATGGCCAGACCTGGCAAGATGCTCCATTTCCATTTTTATGTTACAAATAAATATAAAATTGGAAGGGGAAGAGATTTCCTGGTGCTCACCTGGAGCTGTTTAAACTCACGAGCAGCACAGAGAAATTGGCCAGGCTCAAAAATCCCATTTTTGCCCCGTTCTGGTTCTAGGTGTGATTCAGGAGAGCAGCCTCTGTGTGTGTAACATGAGAATATCTCCAAATTTATAGAAATAGAACATGAGTAAGAACTTCAAAAGTACCCAAATGACCTGGGCACTGAAGTCATGCAGACACTCCTGAAAAACATGTACCAGCCTTGAAACCTTTCCTATTATTTGCCCCACCTGCAATTTTCTTTCTTTTTTTCTTTTTTTTTTTTTTTTTTTTTTTCTGTTTTTAAATATTTGATGCTGTCTGAACCTTTCTGGCATCATCCAGAGCTGCTTCCCCTGGTGGGGAGTGGCACTGGAGGCAGATTTACCAGCCCCTCATTCCAGGCTGTGCCTAAACCCCTGGATTTTGTTGCCACAGAAAAGTAAAAATTTGGATTTTGTTGCCACAGAAAGGTAAAACTCTGGATTTTTATTTTATTTATTTTATTTATTTTATTTATTTTATTTATTTTATTTATTTTATTTATTTTATTTATTTTATTTATTTTTATTGCCACAGAAAAGCAAAAATCTGGATTTTTATTGCCACAGAAAAGTAAAACTCCGGATTTTGTTGCCACAGAAAAGTAAATATTTGGATTTTATTGCCACAGAAAACTAACCAAAACTCTTAATTTTGTTGCCACAGAAAACCAAAGCTCTGGATTTTATTGCCACAGAGCACTTGGCTGATAGGATTTGGGAGTGAAAAAAAAAATAGGATTAGAAATTTGGTATGGATAACAAGAATCTCTATAATTAACAGCAAATTAAATGAGAGTTTGCAGGGGATGTAAATCCCCGGATTTTGGGATTTAGGGAGGGAATTCTCCATGCTGTGGGATTACTCCCCTACAAATTGTGGTGATTTCTGTGGTTGCTGTGTCCTCTTCTCCAGGTCCCAGTGAGCACCAGGAAGGTGCAGAACCAGCACCACCCCCTGTGAGCACTTGTGGATGCTCCACACAAACCCCGCCAGCACCAAAAACGACCAAAATCCCATTTTTTTTCATCACATCTTTGGTTATATCTGTGCTGGGAGAGGCTGGAACCACTGGGCTGATCCCCGAGTTTAAAAATCCCAGCCCTGGCTCTGCTTTGCCTTTGCCAGAGTCCCTAGGAAATGATGTTTAGCATAAACTCTTGGTAACCTTTTCCCCAAACTGTTTATTTCGCTGGAGCACTCAAGTGGCAGCGCTGGGGAGGGGAGGAGGGGGGATTTTTGGCTTTTCCTCCCTGGGTTTCATCTCTTTTCCCTTCAGCCAAAGCCTCAGAACGGAGCTCAGGGTGATGGCTGGGCCCTTGTGCCTCTCTTGATGGCGTTGGGAGTTCGAACTCCAAAAAATAATTTAAAAAAAAAATCACCTTAATGCTGTGCTCGGGGCCTGATCTCCTCCTGTGGTTTACTCCCTTCAGATTTTTGCAGTGTTTTTTAACACAGAGTGTGGGAATCCTTGAAATCAGAGCCCTGGGTTTGTGTTTATCCCCCCCAGGAGGGGCTGATTTAGGTGCTTTGAATGAGTTTCTGTCTCCTCATCACCTTGGCTTGGTTGGGTGAAATTTGGGAAGGTTTTGGGTGGGTTTGGGGCTCTGAGGGAGCCAGGAGAGGGAAAGGAGCAGAGGGGTGGGAGGTGGTGCTTGGGGCCAGCAGAATTGCAGGTGTGAGACTTTGTCAGGAGCAGGGGAGGGATTTATGGGCACAGAACCCAAAACGAGCTGGGTTGAAATAATTGCATCAGGTGATGGTGCCCTGTGGCTCCTGGGGGTGGGCAGCCAGCTTAGCACAGCTCCTGGTGGCTAAAAACCCATCCCAAACTGCTAAAACCCATCCCAAATTGCTCAAACTCATCCCAAAGGGCTAAAAAAACCCATCCCAAGCAGCTAAAACCCACCCCAAACTGCTAAATCCTGTCCCAAAGAGCTAGAAATCCCATCCCAGACTGCTAAAAACCCAGCCCAAGCAGCTAAAAACTCACCCCAAAGAGCTAAAACTCACCCCAAACTGCCAAAACCCATCCCAAAGAGCTAAAAACCCATCCCAAGTAGCTAGAACTCATCCTAAACTGCTAGAAACCCATCCCAAAGAGCTAAAAACTCAGCCCAAGCTGCTAAAACCCATCCCTGGCAGCTAAAAGCTCATCCGAATTTTAAAAACTCATCCCAAACTGCTAAAAACCCAGCCCACAGAGCTAAAAACTCATCCCAAATTGCTGAAACCCAGCCCAAGCTGCTAAAACCCCATCCCAAGCAGCTAAAAACTCATCCCAAATGGCTAAAAACTCATCCTAAACTGCTAAAACCCATCCCAAACTCCTAAAAACCCAATCCTAAGCAGCTAAAGCCCATCCCAAGCAGGTAAAAACCCATCCCAAGCAGGTAAAAACCCATCCCAAGCAGGTAAAAACTCGTCCCTAGCAGTAAAAACTCGTCCCAAACTGCTAAAACTCATTCCAAATGGCTAAAAACTGTTCCCAAGCAGCTAAAACCCCATCCCAAATTGCTAAAAGCTCATCCTAAACTGCTCAAACCCAGCCTAAACAGCTAAAAACTCATCCCAGCGAGCTAAAAGCTCATCCCAAGCTGCTAAAACCCAATCCCAAGCAGCTAAAAACTCACCCCAAACTGCTAAAACTCATCCCAAATGGCTTAAAACTCATCCCAAGCAGCAAAAACCCCACCCCAAATTGCTAAAACCCATCCCAAGCAGCTAAAACCCATCCCAAACTGCTAAAACCTAGCCTAAATGGTTAAAAACCCATCCCAAGCAGCTAAAACCCCAACCCAAGTAGCTAAAACCCATCCCAAGTAGCTGAAAACCCATCCCAAACTGCTAAAACCCATCCCAAATTGCTAAAAACCCATCCCAAGTAGCTAAAACCCCATCCCAAACTGCTGAAGCCCAGCCTATACAGCTCAAAACTCATCCCAAATTGCTAAAATCACCCCAAACTGCTAAAAACCGGCCCCGAAGCTGCTGAAACCCCTCCCAGGCAGCCGCCCCGGCTCGTCCTGTGAGCCCCCAGCCCCGCTGAGGCCGTGATTGAGGCTGAGTGTGCAGCCAGGGGGTCACGAGGGGCTGGTGAGCAGCTCTCAGCTCCTCCCTGTGCCGATTTCTGGGTTTCTGGTGGTCCCATGTCACACGTCCAGGGGGTCACGAGGGGCTGGTGAGCAGCTCTCAGCTCCTCCCTGTGCCGATTTCTGGGTTTGTGGTGGTCCCATGTCACACGTCCAGGCTGTCCCCGTGAGGGCAGGGACCCCCAGCTCGGCTGAGGAAGAGGGTGGGGGACCCTCAGGGAGGAGTCTTGGGTTTTAGGGAGCAGGGGGAAGATTTAAAGCCGTCGCTGCGAGGTGGTCAAGAAGAAAAGAACGGGGAAAATAATAAAAATAATAATAAAAATACAGGATTATTGAGCAGCTCTGTGCCCCGGAGTGTGGTTATCTCAGGCTGGTGGCGTGAAGCCTGTCCTGTTCCTCGTCCTGCTGTTGTGTGGGGCTGATGCAGAAATCGCTGATGTGCCCAACCCACCCTGTGAGCTGTGGGGTTGCTTGTTGAGAAAACAGAGCCGAGAGCGGGACTCTGAGGCCACCATTCCATTCCTGCTTGGCTGCCTGGTGTGTTCCTTGGTGTTCGTTTCCCCCCCCCTAATTTGTGCCTTTCCTGCTTGTTTTCATATCCTAAAATGTCAGTTCCCCTGGCCCTCCCCAGATATTTGCTTAACATTTTGCCAGGCTGCTGAAGAGGAGAAGCAGACCCCCGTGAATATTGTCTGGCAAAGCGAGGAGGAATGTGGTGCCAAAGGCTCCTTTGTCTGGGGGTGGAGCACACGCAGCCAGGAGCAGGTGCCTCGTTTGCTGCTCTCAAACCATTTTTTCCTCCTCTCTGCTGCTGCACGTGAGCTAAAAGAAAATTCTCTTGGTCCACGTCCCAAGGGATGGCTCTGTCCTTCACCCAGAAACCTCGTGGCTTGTTGGTCTGGGGGTTTCAGAGACAGATTTTGGTGGCTTCAGGTGAATTTTGGGGATTTCAGAGCCAGATTTTGGTAGATTGCAGGTGAATTTTGGGGATTTCAGAGCCAGATTTTGGTGGCTTCAGGTGAATTTTGGGCATTTCAGAGGCAGATTTTGGTAGATTGCAGGTGAATTTTGGTGATTTCAGACCAGATTTTGGTGGCTTGCAGATGAATTTTGGGTATTTCAGAGCCAGATTTTGGTGGCTTCAGGTGAATTCTGGGCATTTCAGAGACAGATTTTGGTGGCTTGCTGATGAATTTTGGGGATTTCAGAGCCAGCTTTTGGTGGCTTGCAGGTTAATTTTGGTGATTTCAGACCAGCTTTTGGTGGCTTGCAGGTGAATTTTGGGCATTTTGGAGCCAGATTTTGGTGGCTTCAGGTGAATTCTGAGGATTTCAGAGTCAGTTTTCGGTACCTTGCTGGTGAATTTTGGGCATTTCAGAGCCAGATTTTAGTAAATTGCAGATGAATTCTGGGGATTTCAGAGCCAGGTTTTAGTAAATTGCAGGTGAATTTTGGGCATTTCAGAGCCAGATTTTGGTGGCTTGCAGATTAATTTTGGTGATTTCAGACCAGCTTTTGGTGGCTTGCAGGTGAATTTTGGGCATTTCAGAGCCAGATTTTGGTGGCTTGCAGATGAATTTTGGGCATTTCAGAGCCAGATTTTGGTGGCTTCAGGTGAATTTTGGGGATTTCAGAGTCAGTTTTCGGTACCTTGCTGGTGAATTTTGGGCATTTCAGAGCCAGATGTTTAGTAAATTGCAGATGAATTCTGGGGATTTCAGAGCCAGATTTTAGTAAATTGCAGATGAATTCTGGGGATTTCAGAGCCAGGTTTTAGTAAATTGCAGGTGAATTTTGGGCATTTCAGAGCCAGATTTTGGTGGCTTGCAGATTAATTTTGGTGATTTCAGACCAGCTTTTGGTGGCTTGCAGGTGAATTTTGGGCATTTCAGAGCCAGATTTTGGTGGCATGTTGATCTGTGAATTTTGGGCATTTCAGAGCCAGATTTTGGTGGCTTGTTGATCTGTGAATTTTGGGGATTTCAGAGCCAGTTTTTGGTGGCTTGCTGGTGAATTCCCATCCTGGCCATAGCTGGAACACTCAGGAGTTTTAAGGATGCCCTCTGGCAAAGTTTGAGGTTTATTTAAAAACAAAACAATGTCGGGTGCTGGGGTTGGTTTGTGAGGTGTGAAAATTTTTTTCCCTTCAATCAAAGGAGCTGTTTTGGGTGTTTTTTTGGGTTTTTTTTCCCACCTTTGTTTTGTTGGGAGCTGAAGTTCTCCGTGGTGGTTCATCTGGAGGAGCTGGGACTTGAGGAAAAACAGAAATATAACGAGTGCAGCGAGTCAAATCCGTGCACTCTGGAGACATTGATGCTCTCACAGGGCAGGCTGGAGCCAGCCCCGGGAAAAACGTGCACAGAGCTGCGGGCAGCACCCAAATCCTGCCTCAGATTTGTGCCTTGAGATCCGGGGGAAATGGGGCACGCAGGAAAATCCCTGGGTCACACTCTGCTTCCCAAACATCAGCAGTGAATCCTGCTGGGATCTGGCTTGATGGGGCTGAGGTGGGGCTCAGACATCAGCCCTGCTGCTGATTTGCATCCCAATTCCCTGCTCTTAATTAGGGTTAATGAGCAGAGGTGGCTTTTGGGTGGGATTTCAAGTGGGTGCGAACAAACCCTTCCACTTTATCTGGACCTTGTGAGTGATTTTGTGCCTTTGCATCCCAATTCCACATTCTTAATTTAGGATTAATGAGCAGAGCTGGTTTTTGGGTGGGTTTTGAAGTGGGTGTGAACAAACCCTTCCACTTTATCTGGACCTTGTGAGTGATTTTGTGCTTTTGCATCCCAATTCCCCTGCTCTTAATTTAGGATTAATGAGCAGAGCTGGCTCTCAGGTGGGATTTGAAGTGGCTCTGACCTAACCCCTCCACTTTAACTGGACCTGGTGAGTGATTTTCTCTCTGATGGTGATTTTGTGCCTTTGCATCCCAATTCCACGTTCTTAATTTGGGATTAATAAGCAGAGCTCTTGGGTGGGATTTGAAGTGGGTGTGAGCAAACCCCTCATATTTACCTGGACCTTGTGAGTGATTTTGTGCCTTTGCATCCCAATTCCACGTTCTTAATTTGGGATTAATGGGCAGAGCGCTTGGGTGGGATTTGAGGTGGATGTGAGGAAACCCATCCAATTTAACTGGACCTGATGAGTGATTTTTTTTCCCTGATGGTGATTCTGTGCCTTTGCATCCCAATTCCATGGTGTTGATTTAGGATTAATAAGCAGAGCTCTCAGGTGGGATTTGAGGTGGCTGTGACCAATCCCCTCCATTTTAGCTGGACCTTGTGAGTGATTTTGTGCCTTTGCCTCCAAATTCCATCTTAATTTAGGATTAATGAGCAGAGCTGGCTTTTGGGTGGGATTTGAAGTGGGTCTGACCTAACCCCTCCACTTTATCTGGACCTTGTGAGTGATTTTCTCTCTGATGGTGATTCTGTGCCTTTGCATCCCAATTCCATGGTCTTAATTTAGGATTAATGAGCAGAGGTGGTTTTTGGGTGGGTTTTGAAGTGGGTGTGAACAAACCTCTCCACTTTATCTGGACCTTGTGAGTGATTTTTGTGCCTTTGCGTCCCAATTCCATGTTCTTGATTTAGGATTAATGAGCAGAGCTGGCTCTCAGGTGGGATTTGAAGTGGGAGTGGGTCTGACCAAACCCACTTCAAATCCCAAACTTTAGCTGGACCTGGTGAGTGATTTTTATCCCTGATGATGATTTTGTGCCTTTGCATCCCAATTCCCTGCCCTTAATTGAGGATTAATGAGCAGACCTGGCTCTTGGGTGGCATTTGAGGTGGGTCTGACCAAACCCCTCCACTTTAGCTGGACCTGGTGAGTGATTTTATCCCTGATGGTGATTTTGTGCCTTTTCTGGGCAATGTTTGGCTGGATCTGCCCCTGTTCCAGGGTGTTTTCCTGTTCCTTCCCCTCTCCCGGGGCTGTGGGATCACCTCAGTGTGGGCAATTGATACCCAGGGTGGTTTTTGGGGCCGGGCTGGCACAGGGTGTCCTGTTGGAGCTCTCCCCGTGATCTCTGCCTACCTCACTCTGGGTTCTGGCCCAGTTCCCGAGCTCTGCCTTGGAGCCGTGCTCAGACAATGCAGGATTGTTGTGGTCACGGGGTGAGCGCTTCCCTGGGGCTCAGCAGGGCCCATAAACCCCGAGCTGGAGCACAGAGGGACAGGGAGGGGACAGGGACAGCGGGCTGGGGTGCCAGGTACCAGCAAAGGGCACAGGGAGGGCTTTGTGTGGCCACTGCTGCTGCTGGGCTCCAGAGGTGCCTTTGGGAATGTGGGTGACAAATGATTCCTGTTGGGAATGTTGGTGACAGACGGTTCCTGTTGGGAATATTGGTGACAAACAATTCCCGTGCATTTGGGAGTATTAGTGACAAATTATTGCTGTTGGGAATGTGGGTGACAAACGATTCCTGTGCCTTTGGTAATGTGGATGACAAACCATTCATGTTGGGAATATTGCTGACAAATTTTTCCTGTGTGTTTGGGAGTGTTGGTGACAAACCATTCCTGTGTGTTTGGGAATGTTAGTGACAAACTGTTCCTGTTGGGAATTTTGGTGATAAACAATTCCTGTACGTTTGGGAATGCTGGTGACAAACAATTCCTGTGTGTGTGTTGGTGACAAACGGTTCCTGAGTGTTTGGGAACGTTGGTGACAAACAATTCCTCTTGGGAATGTTAGTGAGTGACAAACCATTCCTGTACATTTGGGAATGTTAGTGAGTGACAAACCATTCCTGTACATTTGGGAATGTTGGTGACAAACAATTCCTGTACGTTTTGGAGTGTTGGTGACAAACGATTCCTGTTGGGGATGTTGGTGACAAACGGTTCCTGTACGTTTTGGAGTGTTGGACACAAACAATTCCTGTTGGGAACATTGGTGACAAACGATCCATGCACCAGGGGTGGCAGGAGCAGCTGGAACAAAAGGCTGTTGTGTCCTGGCCAAGGACGAGTGAGCAGCTAATGGGCCTGGAGGGGTGGCTCTGATGGGACTGACTGAGCTGGGCATGGAGGGGTGGCTTTGATGGGACTGACTGAGCTGGGCATGGAGAGTGGCTTTGGGTGGCACTGACTGAGCTGGGCCTGCAGGGTGGCTTTGGGTGGCACTGACTGAGCTGGGCCTGCAGGATGGCTTTGGATGGGACTGGCTGAGCTGGGCATGGAGGGGTGGCTTTGGGTGGGACTGAGTGAGCTGGGCATGGAGGGGTGGCTTTGATGGGACTGAGTGAGCTGGGCATGGAGGGGTGGCTCTGATGGGACTGACTGAGCTGGGCATGGAGGGGTGGCTTTGGGTGGCACTGACTGAGCTGGGCCTGCAGGGTGGCTTTGGATGGGACTGACTGAGCTGGGCATGGAGGGGTGGCTTTGATGGGACTGACTGAGCTGGGCATGGAGGGTGGCTTTGGGTGGCACTGACTGAGCTGGGCCTGCAGGGTGGCTTTGATGGGACTGACTGAGCTGGGCATGGAGGGGTGGCTTTGGGTGGGGACTGGCTGAGCTGGGCATGGAGGGGTGGCTTTGATGGGACTGACTGAGCTGGGCCTGCAGGGTGGCTTTGGGTGGGGACTGGCTGAGCTGGGCATGGAGGGGTGGCTTTGATGGGACTGACTGAGCTGGGCATGGAGGGGTGGCTTTGATGGGACTGACTGAGCTGGGCCTGCAGGGTGGCTTTGGGTGGGGACTGGCTGAGCCAGGTCCAGGACAGAGCTGGGGATGCTCTCAGTGTGCAAATCCAAAGCGGAGCACAGGAATGCCATGGGGGATGGCTGCAGGGAGGGAAGGAAGGACAGACGGACACTTCCCAGCTATTCAGTCTTCCTAGCCCATGGAGATTGTTTCAGGGGAAATTCCTGCAGCCTCAGTGCTGAGATGCCTCCCCACAGGCTGAGGATGAGCTGTTGGGAAGGTGACCCCACAGGGATCATCTTTTATCTGTGATTCTCCAAGCAGGCTGGGCTGTGCTGCCCCCAGAGCCTCCCATCCATCCCAGGCTGAGAGCAGAGGATGAGCGTTGGGTTAAACCCTTTCCTGACCCAGAGATGGGGTAGCTGAGAGGTGTTTTAAAAAGTTTTATTCCATTTTCAGTCTCGAGAGAAGGATGAGACAATAATATATATATATATATAATAATATATTATATATATATATATGAAATATAACATAATATATATAATAACATAACATAACATACAATAATAACATAACATAACATACATCTCGTATAACATACATCTCCTCTAATATACATAATATAATATAGTTAATACAACGGAATTAATATAATTAATATAACAAAATAGATAATATTTAATAAAATAGATAAAATATAATATAATCTAGAAAAGTAATAGATAGTGAAATATATTATAAAATAGAAAATATAATAGATCATATAATACAATATAATTAATTTAATATAATATAGTTAATGTAATAAAGTATATAATATAATATAGAAAATATAATAGATAATAATATGTACTATAATATAAAATAGAAAATCTAATATAATATACTATAAATCTAATTATATTATATATAATTATATTATATATATAGTATGGTATAATTCACATCATCACAATCAGAAATTAACTATTCCCTAACCACAAAACCCCATAAGCATTTCTTGTCCTGCTGACTTTAGCCACACCATGCTGTAGGTGCCATTCCCTGACGTTTGCACACAGATCCATCCTGTGTGGGCCTTGTGTCACACCCCGAGGAGTGTCCCCAAACCCATTTCCCACAGAGGAGTGTCCCCAAACCCATTTCCCACCTAGGAGTGTCCCCAGACCCGTTTCCCACAGAGGAGTGTCCCCAAACCCATTTCCCACCTAGGAGTGTCCCCAGACCCGTTTCCCACAGAGGAGTGTCCCCAGACCCATTTCACACTGAGGACTGTCCCCAGACCCATTTCCCACAGAGGACTCTCCCCCAGACCCATTTCCCACAGAGGAGTGTCCCCCAAACCCATTTCCCACAGAGGAGTGTCCCCAAACTCATTTCCCACAGAGGAGTGTCCCCCAAACCCATTTCCCACAGAGGAGTGTCCCCAGACCCATTTCCCACAGAGGAGTGTCCCCAGACCCATTTCCCACAGAGGAGTGTCCCCCAAACCCATTTCCCACAGAGGAGTGTCCCCCAAACCCGTTTCCCACAGAGGACTGTCCCCAGACCCGTTTCCCACAGAGGACTGTCCCCAAACCCATGGAGTGTCCCCAAACCCGTTTCCAGAGCTGGGCCTTTGGGCTGTCCCTGTGGTGGCACAGCCGGCGCGGCCCAGGCAGGTGCTGGGTGCCAGCCCAGGTGCCCTGGCTGCGTGCCCAGGGCGCTCTGCAGGAATATCAGAGATCTCTGGGCCTCATTTGTGCCTCCCTGAACTTTACCCCAGCAAACAATGGCAAGAGGCAGCCTGGCACGGAGGGAGAATCCTGTTCCTGGCATGGAGGGAGAATCCTGTTCCTGGCATGGAGGGAGAATCCTGTTCCTGGCATGGAGGGAGAATCCTGTTCCTGTCATGGAGGGAAAAATCCTGTTCCTGGCATGGAGGGAGAATCCTGTTCCTGGCATGGAGGGAGAATCCTGTTCCTGCTCAGTGCTCGCTGCACAAGCTGCCATTCCTGTTTTTAACAGCAAACACGGAGGAATTTCAGCTCTCAGAGCTCCTGTCCCCCTCGTGCCCTGTGCCACAGAACCCCTCTGCAAAATCTAGGCAGCTTTGAACTTGAACCCCATGCCTAATTAGTAAAAAAATAAAAAAGCTAATAATTAATTTAGGGCTGATGTTCTTTCCAGGGCTTAAAATAGAAGTGAGGTTCCTGTTTGGGTGGGGAGTGAGGGGGTGGTAAAAATGCCTCACTCCATCCACCTCCTGGAGAAATGGCAGATTTGAGCTTTGTTTTGTTTTGTTTTATTTAAATTGGAAATTTTCCCTTCCAGATATCCCTCACTGCTCTGTTTGTTTTGGTGAATGTTAAACCCCTGCACGCTGTGAGTCCATAGCTCATTAAACTGATAGTGAGAAGGGGGAAAAGCCAAAAAGCTTCTTAAGTTCTCCATCAGGGCCTTCCAGTGAAACTTATCTGCCTCAGGAAATAAAAATCTGATTGCTCCTTATCTTTGCAATTATCAGGCAACAAAATAAAACGGCGGAATCTGCCGTTTTCAGGCCCAGGCCTGGTGGCTGCTCTGTCACGATAAGGAAAAGTCTCCCATGATCTGAGGCCCCTCATTAACCCCCAGGGGCTGATGATGTGCTGCAGGCAGAACCAGGCACGTGAAATTGGGGTGGTTTTTTTACAGCTTTGAGATGTGGATTTTGCCCTTAAAACACCCCGGAAAATTCCCATTATTTTCTGCACACCTTCCCCTGTGGTGCGACAGAAATCCCTTGGAATTCTGGCATAAAACCTCCATGATCGGAGGGGTTGAATGGGAGGGTGAAAATGAGTGGAGGGGACAAGGAAATCTCACAGAAAATCCCAATTTAAAATATTTAGAGAATTTTGCTTCTTTCCTTTTGCCCATTCCCATCCCAGGGGCACCAGGGGGCTGTGAGTGCTGGGGCTCAGCTCTCCCAGCTGTCCTGAAACTGCTTTGTTTTTAGTTTTGAAATGTGGATTTTGCCCTTAAAACACCCCAGAAAATTCCCATTATTTTCTGCACACCTTCCCCTGTGATGTGACAGAAAATCCCTTGGAACGTTGGAATAAAAACTCCATGGGCAGAGGGGTGACTGGGAGGGTGAAAATGGGTGTGGGGACAAGGAGATCTCACAGAAATTCCCAATTTAAAATATTTGGAGAGTTTTGCTTCTTTCCTTTTGCCCCTTCCCATGCCAGGGGGCTGTGAGTGCTGGGGCTCAGCCCTCCCAGCCGTCCTGGGGCTGTTCCTCGCCCTGCAAAGGCTCCTTTGTCTGCTTCAAAGCCATGACCTCATTTCACAGCCAGAAAACAGAGAGGGAGAAACCCCCACAACCTGCCAGGGGAGGTCAGAGGGCTGACACAAATAACTGGGACTGTGGGGCACAGAATTGCCTTGGGGAGACGGCCTGGGCAGCCTGGAGGCCCTGCGTGTGCTCAGTGCCTCCTTTGAGCAGGAGCACGAGGTCAGGCTCCCAAAATTTGCAGCCAGAGGAGTTCTGGAAGATGTGTGGAGTTTGGGTTGTTCCCTTTTTTCTCCTGATGAAAAGATCCTGGCAAAAGCAGGGATGGGATGGAGAAAGTTCAGGTGCAGGGATGTTGGAGTTCAATTTTTGGTGCTGGTGGCTCCTGGAGATGTCTGCCTGAAGGATGTGTGGAGTTTGGGTTGTTCCCTTTTTTCTCCTGAGGAAAAAGCTCCTGGTAAAAACAGGGATGGTTGGAATTCAATTTTAGGTGCTGTTTGCTCCTGGAAATGCGTGCCTGGAGAATGTAGAGTTTGGGTTGTTCCCTTTTTTTCTTGAGGACAAAGCTCCTGGCAAAAGCAGGGATGGCATGGAGAGAGCTCAGGTGCAGGGATGTTGGAGTTCAGTTTTTGGTGCTGGTGTCTCCTGGAAATGGTGCCTGGAGGATGTGGAGTTTGGGTTGCTCTTTATCCTGAGGAACAGGCTCCTTTTCAAAGCAGGGATGTTGGAGTTCAATTTTGGCTGCTGGTGGCTCCTGGAAATGTCTGCCTGAAGGATGTGGAGTTTGGGTTGTTCCCTTTTTTACCTGAGGAAAAAGCTCCTGGCCAAAGCAGGATCGGATGGCTGGAGCTCAGTTTTGGTTGCTGGTGGCTCCTGCTGGGGTGAAATTTATCTGACCCCTGTTGGGCACAGTTTGGGGTCAGGGCCACCCCTCATCCCTCCTGGAGCTCCCCCATTTGCTCCTGAGCTGCTCCACAGCCCAGGGTTGGATTTGCTGCCTCGTGTGCAGCCTTGGCTTTGCTCGGACACCAGAATTGTCCTTCCCACCCCAAAGCCACTCTGGCTGGCCCTGTGACTGTCATTTTCCAGATAAAGCCAGGGGTGATGAGGCAGAGCTGCCCGCAGAGGGGTCAGCTGTCCCCTCACGCAGCATTTCTGCTCCAGCTGCAAACCAGCAGTTCCAGTTTCACTTCCCATTTTCCCAGCCGTGTGAGCAGACAGGGAGGGCTCACAAGAGCAGAGCTCTGAGGGCTGCTGGCTGCTCCCTGTGCAGATGGGGAAATGCTTCTGTCTCACTCAGCACCGGTGGTTTTTGGGCTTGGGGGTTTTGCGTGGGGGTGCTCAGCGCTGAGCTGGCCCCCGGCGCCACGTGGGTGCTCTGGGTGCCACCAGCTCTGCTCTGCTCTTGGCCCAGCTCCAGCTTGTTGGGGTAAGAAGCACTTGGTGACCCCTGTTTGTGATCCAGTTTGTGATCCCAACTCCAGTTTGTTGGGATAAGCACTTGGTGATCCCAGTTTATGATCCCAGCTCCAGTTTGTTGAGGTAAGCACTTGGTGACCCCAGTTTGTGATCCCAGCTCCAGTTTGTTTGGGTTATCCCTGTTTGTGATCCCTGTTTGTGATCCCAGTTCCAGTTTGTTTGGGTTATCCCTGTTTGTGATCCCTGTTTGTGATCCCAGTTCCAGTTTGTTTGGGTTATCCCTGTTTGTGATCCCTCTTTGTGATTTCAGTTCCAGTTTGTTGGGGTGACCCCAGTTTGTGATCTGAGTTTGTGATCCCTGTTTGTGATCCCAGCTCCAGTTTGTTGGGGTTATCCCTGTTTGTGATCTCAGTTTTTGATCTCAGTTTGTGATCCCTGTTTGTGGTCCCAGCTCCAGTTTGTTGGGGTAAGAAGCACTTGGTGATCTCAGTTTGTGATCCCAGTTTGTGGTCCCAGTTTGTGGTCCCAGCTCCAGTTTGTTGGGGTGACCCCAGTTTGTGATCTGAGTTTGTGATCTCTGTTTGTGATCCCAGCTCCATTTTGTTGGGATAAGCACTTGGTGCCCCCAGTTTGTGATCACTGTTTGTGATCCCAGCTCCAGTTTGTTGGGATAAGCACTTGGTGCCCCCAGTTTGTGATCACTGTTTGTGATCCCAGCTCCAGTTTGTTGGGATAAGCACTTGGTGATCCCAGTTTGTGATCCCAGCTCCTGTTTGTTGAGGTGATCCCAGTTTCTGATCCCTGTCTGTGATCCCAGCCCCAGTTTGTGATCCCAGCCCCAGCTGGGGTGATTCCTGTTTGTAATCCCTGTTTCTGATCCCAGTTTGTGATCCCAATTTGTGATCCCAGCCCCAGTTGGGGTGATCCCAGTTTCTGATCCCAGTTTTTGATCCCAGTTTGCGATCCCAGCCCCAGTTTGCTGAGGGCTCACCTCTGCTGAGGCTGCATCCCTGGGGCCATCAGGGCTCACCAAACCCATCCCAGCACCCCAAATTCCCTCTCAGTGGTAACTGGGGTGCCCTGCCAGCCTTGCAGGGCTGGATCTGCTGCAGGTGGCTGGGGGGACAAGGAGATCTCAGAGCAGCTCCCAGTTTAGAATATTTAGATCAAAAATCGAATATTTAGCTGCAGGCTCTGGGGAAGGAGGGATCTGAAACCCCAAATTCCCTCTCAGTGGGTGCCCAGCCATTATTGCAGGGCTGGATTTGCTGCAGGTGGCTGGGGGGACAAGGAGATCTCAGAGCAGCTCCCAGTTTAGAATATTTAGATCAAAAATTGAATATTTAGCTGCAAGCTCTGGGGAATCGGGGGTCTGGAGCCCCAAATTCCCTCTCAGTGGTGACTGGGGTGCCCAGCCAGCCTCAGGGTGCAGATGGGTGGGGTGGGGGGACAAGGATATCTCAGAGCAGTCCAGTTTAGAATATTTAGATGAAAAATTGAATCTTTAGCTGCAGGCTCTGGGGAAGGGGGGTCTGAGGCACCTGTTGGGGTTGCAGCCCTGGGGAGGCCGCTGCCCTTTTTAAGTGTCCATCTCTTTCTCCTTGCTCCCCTTCACAACCAGCCCATTGTGCTGGGGGCTCCAGCAGCTGGGTGGAGTGTTTCAGGCTCAAGTGTAATTTCAGTGCTTTTAAAAGCTTTTTTGGAGGGCTTTTTTCTTCTTCTTCTTTTTTTTTTTTTTTTTTTTTTTCTTTCCCCTGAAGAGGACAGCAACGCCAACAAGGGATAATTTGATGGATTACTGTGCAGGGCTGAGGGGCTCTCCTTAATCCCCTTTGTGGGGCTGCTGGAGGAGACGCAGAGCAGAAGCCCCCCAGCCCCAGGCAGAGAAAAGGCAGCTCAGCAGGGTGGGTTTTACACTCTGACACATAAATACAGGCCCTGGTCATGTGGTGCTGGATATAATCTGTGCCCGTCCCCGCTCTGAGGAGAAGGGGGCACCTGGAGGGGGCTGATTTTTTTCCCCCCTTTCCAGTTTAATTTGCATTTTGATTCTTCTTCTTGAAAAAAAAAAAAATAATAAGCAGAGAAGAAAGGCCCTGGGGGGAGAGGTTGATTTGGATCAAGTGCCAGGGGTGATGGGCACAGTCTTTGAGCAGCAGAAATGAGTGAAAAGCAGAAGCAGAGATCATCTCATTTCCCCTCCTGCTCCGGAACGGGGGCTCCCCTCATGAATAAAAGCAAGAGCTTGGGTCGTGCAGCAGCAAAACAAAGCTGGGGCTCTGCTGTGCAGCCAGCCAAGCTTGTCTGAGGGCTGGAAATGCTGCAGCAGCCCTGACACAGCTCAGGGGAGCGTGACCACCAGGGCTGAGCCTCTCAGGGCTGAAATGCTGCTGATTTTGGGGGAGTTGAGGAGTTTGGAAGGTTTTTTTTATGAAGTTTGGTGAGGAGATGCCAGTCCTGAGTGGGTACAACGCTGCCAGACCCTGCTGGGCACCAGCACGGACCCCAGCCCAGGCTGGGGATCCCTGTGCAGCTGAGCTGGGCTGTGCTGGGGCTTTTCACCCCTGCACCCTGACCCGAACTCAGCTCTGGGCAGCTCCTGAGGAGGTGAGGATGAGGATGAGGGTCAGGTGAGGCTGAGGGTCATCCCAGCAGCTCTGGCCCCTGCTGGCTGCAGGACTTGGGGTGCCCCGCTCCAGCTGTTCCCATCTCCAGTTGTGACCATCTCCAGTTGTGACCATCTCCAGCTGTTCCCAGTTGTTCCCATCTCAATTTGTTCCCATCTCCGGTTGTGCCCACTCCACCTGTGCCCACCTCCATTGTTCCCATTCCAGCTGTTCCCAGCTCCAGCTGTGCCCAGTGCCACCTGTGCCCATCTCCATTTTCCCCATCTCCAGCTGTGCCCATCTCCTGCCCCTGCCCCTGGCATGGATGCCCCGGGCAGCCCGAGGAGCAAGGAGCTGCTGGCCCTGGCACAGCCCGGCCCTGGGCTCGTGTCTGTGCCCAGAGAGCTCCAGCAGTGCCAGCCTGGCCTCTGCTGAGCCAGTGACCCCCTCGGGCACAGGGGGCTCTGTTTGGAATGGGAGAAGGAGGAGGAGGAGGAGGAGGCTTGGCTGTAGCTGGTCACTCTGTGCTGGGAGGAAGGCTCCTGTCAGGAGCAGCTCCGGTGCCCCAGGAGGGTGCAGGCTGTGGGACAGAGGCTCTGGGATGGTGCTGGGACACCCCTGGAGTGTGAGGTGTGAGGGTGAAGGGCAGGACAGAGCTCCCTCCACCGTGCCAGCATTGCCCATGGGCTGTGCGCTCCCAAATGGAGAGATGCCCTCAGCTGTGTCTGTGCCAGGGATCCCCTGTGCCCTAAAGGATTCAGGATTTTAGCCCTGGAAGCAGCTGGATCCCCTTGCAGGGGGGTGGAATGCAGAGAGAACCATGCCCCAAATCCAGGGTGTCCCTGGGGAAGCTGGAGCTGCTTCAGGAGTGGCCCCAAATGGTCACAGATGACCCCCATGGCCTGAGGGATCCTGGCTGCTGGGCCCTGCCCTGGGGGATGAGGAGGGAATCCCAAACCTTGCTCTGGAGGGGATTTCCAGGCTGCTGCTGCTCTTTCCCCAAGAATGGAGCCCCGGGGCTCAAAGGAAGCGCGGGGTTAATTCCCAGAGCCCGGATCCATCCCCTCCCCGAGCTGTGAATGGGGTCAAGGAGATTTGGGAGGGGAGGAGGGGTCAGGAGAGGTCAGGTGAGTGCTCCATTCCATGCCAGGAGCCTGCCAGAGCTATTCTCCATGGTGCATTTCCCATTCAGCAGCAATGAATGGACACTGATAGCTGTGAAAGGCCCTGGCTGCTCCTGAGAGCTCTGTGCCACCCTTTCTTCCAAAAGGGCTTCAGGGAATTCACAAAGAGCCCCTCAGAAGGTTGGAAATGGAATGTTGGGGTTGTGAACGGGAGATGTTTGCCTGTCCCTGTCTGTGGGTGCCAAAGCTGGGCAGGGAGGGTGAGGAGTGAATCACCTGGGCTGGAGCAGCCCCGCCTCAGCCCAAGGATTCCCTTTCCTAAGGGAATAAAGCAGGGCAGAAATAATTAATAATTGTCTTGGTTTGGAAAGCCAGGAGTCTGCTAAGGAAGGCAGGAGCCTCCCCTGAAATGGAGAATGTGAACCCTCCCCACCCCTCCGAATTGCTGTAAATTTTAAATTAAGGGGCTCTCAGGCAAAAATATGGGAGCAGGAATGACAGTTCTTTATTAGGGAAGAAAATAAAAGGATAAAATAAATAATGCAGTGAACTAAACCAACCCTGCCAGAGTCAGAACCCAGCCTGACACCCTGTGGGTCAGGCTGTTGGCAGCAGTCCCATTGGAATTGTGGCTCAGCCCTCCTGCAGTGTCAGGGCTGGTTCTGCTGGAGCAGGGATCCTGGAGAAAGGTGCAGTCTCTGCCTCTGAAGATCCAGGGGAAGAAGAGGCAGCTGCTGTTCCTCTGGGCAATCCAGTGCAGAAGCTGTGCTGGTGTTCCAGAATCCCCAGATTACATCCGGGTAGGAATGTTTGAAATCTCCAGATTGTATCCAGGTAGGAATGTTTGAAATCTCCAGATTATATCCGGGTAGGAATGCTTGAAATCTCAGATTATATCCAGTTAGGAATGTTGGAAATCTCCAGATTATATCCGTGTAGGAATGTTTGAAATCTCCAGATTGTATCCGGGTAGGAATGTTTGAAATCTCCAGATTGTATCCAGGTAGGAATGCTTGGCTCCTCCCTCTGGGCTCACATCTCCCAATGGGATGCTGCAGTTCTTATCAGCCTTGCAGGGACATTCAATAGCTGTTATCAGCAGATGTCCTCTCCTGAGGGAGGGGTGACTGTGGTCACTCAGAGAGAGATAAGGCAAACTGCCCACTTGACAAAGGTAATCTGCCATCCAGATGGTAATGGAAAACATCTTGCCTTGCAATCTTCAACAATAATAAAATTATCAAATGGTTTGGGGGTTGGGAGGGATCTTAAATCTCATTTTGTTCCACGTGCAGGGACACTTTCCACTATCCCTGGCTGCTGCAAGCTGGGCTTGGACACCTCCAGGGATGGAGCAGCCACATTTTCTCTGGGAAAGCTGCTCCAGTGCCTCAGCATCCTCACCCTGAACCAAACTCTCTGTGTCTGTTCCCTGCTGTGTGTTGAGCTGCACAACCACTGCAAATCAAAGCCTCCAGAGCCACATTCACCATCATCTCCTTGTTCTTCTGCACCAGTAGCAGAGGTTATGGAGTAGCAGGACATGGATCCTTCCAGGAATAAATGAGTTTTTCTCTGCCAGGTAAGTACACCCACATTTTATTAATTTCATTTTCAAAATAACCAGCCCTCCCTCTTCGTTCTAAGCTCCGCTGAGATGGGATTTCCTCTAAGACCCTGTGTTGGGAAGATTTAGGAGATTGTGAGGAGGAAAGGTTCCTTTGTGTGTGTCCGTCAATGCCCAGCAAATCCTCCTTTTCCAGGTGTTTGGGGTTGGTTTTTTTCCTAAAATCTGCCCTGGCTTCACCCTCTCCTTTGTCCAGCCAAGCTTTTCTCCTGCCCTGGACCCACCAGGTGAGGCAGCCTCTGGGACCTGATCTGCTGATCTCTGCAGGGAAAGGGCAGGGAAAATTGGGTTTGGAAGCTTTAAAAGCAAACCAGAGAGCTGTGGCTTTGGAGATTTTGGGGTTTTTAAAAGAAAACTGGGTTTGGAGATGATTTGGGTTTTTAGAAGAAGGGCATGGGTTTGAGGATGGTTTGGGTTTTTCAAAAGACAGCCATGGGTTTGGAGATTTTTGGGTTCTTTAGAAGAAGGCCATGGGTTTGAGATGGTTTGGATTTTTTAGTAGAGAGCCATGGCTTTGGGAGTGGTTTGGGTTTTTTGAAAGAGACTTGTCGGTCTGGAGATGGTTTGGTTTTTTTAAAGAAAGCCATGGCTTTGGAGATGTTTGGGGTTTTTTCAGAAGAAAGCCATGGCTTTGGAGATGTTTGGGGTTTTTTTTAGAAGAAAGCCATGGCTTTGGAGATGTTTGGGGTTTTTTTCAGAAGAAAGCCATGGCTTTGAGATGTCTGGCTGTCCCAGGGGAGGGAAGAGCAGCAGCAGCTGATTCTGTCCGTGGCACGCCAGCTCTGGGAGCAGCTGTGCCACAGCCCCACATGTGGCTCCCTTCTGCTCCCAAGTGCAGCAAACCTCAAAAAATCCCTTTTTGGGAACTGCTCAAGGTGTTCCTCGAGGAGGAAAGGACAAACCCTGCTCCTGCTGTGGGCATTTGGGGAAAATGGGGCTGGAGGGTGAGAGGTGCCACTGTCACCTGCGCCATGTGTCCCCATGGGGCTGGGGAAGGTCCCCAAATCCCCTCTGGGATGGGCAGAATGTCCTAAATCTCTGCTGAAACACCAGCAGATCAGCAAGGGAGGGTGATAAATGTGAATTTCAAGGGGTTTTTTTTAATGGCAAAGTTCAGGTGTGAGCCCAGAGCTGGGGTTTGCTCAGGGCAGCACCCGTGAGGGTTGGCAGCAGTGTTTGCTCAGCCTCAGCGAGGGGCTGGGGCACAGGAGTGGCACGGTGACAATGACACTGCTGTTATCAGCACAGGGGGAGGGCCCTGGAGCCAAACCTGTGCTGGTTCCACCTCTGCTGCCCTGCAAACGCTGCAGCAGCTTCTGCTGGGCTGCAGGGAGCACCTGCGGGTGAGTCCTGGCTCCCAAAGCTCCTTTTCCCAACTCCTGTCCTCCTAAATCAGCCACCTGCAGGTGAGTCCTGCCTCCCTGAGCCTCCCAAATTTCCCAAATTTCCTTTTCCCAACTTCTTTCCTCCCAAATCAGCCACCTGCAGGTGAGTCCTGGCTCCCTGAGCCTTTCCAACCTTCCTGAGCCTCCCAAACCTTCATTTCCCAACTCCTGTCCTCCCAAATCAGCTCCCTGCAGGTGAGTCCTGGCTCCCTGAGCCTCCCAAATCTCCCAAATTTCCTTTTCCCAACTCCTGTCCTCCCAAATCAGCTCCCTGCAGGTGAGTCCTGCCTCCCTGAGCCTCCCAAACCTCCCTGAGCTTCCCAAATTTCCTTTTCCCAACTCCTGTCCTCCCAAATCAGCTCCCTGCAGGTGAGTCCTGCCTCCCTGAGCCTCCCAAACCTCCCTGAGCTTCCCAAACTTCCTTTTCCCAATTCCTGTCCTCACAAATCAGCTCCCTGCAGGTGAGTCCTGCCTCCCAAATCTCCTTTTCCCAACCCCTTGTCCTCCCAGATCTGCAGCTCAGGTGATTTCCCCGCCCAGCACATTTCCCTGTCTCTGTTCTGTGGAAAATTTAAGAAGTTAAAAGAGGAATGAGCGGTTGTTGGGGTGAAGTTCATCACGTGCTGCAGTTTTACCTGCAGTTGGGATTTCTCATCCGTGGCTGATCATGGTTTTTCCTTCAGGGATTTGTTTTCTCCTGGGAGGGTTTGGAGGGGGAGGAGAGCTCTGTTCCTACCTGCAGATAAGAAATCCAGCTCTGCTCCACACTGGGATTCCCAGGCAGGTGGACGGATCCCTGCTGCCTCCCCAGAGCTCTGCACGGCATAAAAGGGGAAAAAAAACCAACTTTTAATCTGTGTGAGGCATCTCTCACTCGGTGTTTGGGGTTTCTTTGGGGATAATTCCCCCTCTCTGAGCTCTCCAGACCCCAGAGCACAAACATCACACCCCCCTTTAGGTCTGAGTGCCTCAGTTAATTTTTCCTTGTGACTCTGGGAGCTGAAATTCCTCATCCTGGGGCTGGGCTCCAGCTGGGCACCCCCTGGCACATCCTGTGTGGAGCCACATCCGAGCAAGGTGGGCTGGAGGGATGCTCAGGCTGCCTTTGAAGCTGCCTCTGGCGATTAAAGCAAACCATTCCCCCTCTGTTTTCCCCCCTCTTTTTGCTGCTTGACCTCGGGCAAGGCGTTTAAATGTTGAAAGGAGGGATCTCTGTGACAGTTGAGGGGATTGAACGTCCCCAAAGGGGAATAATTGGTATTTATTGAGTGGCACTGAGCTCAGAATTGGCATTTCTCCACAGAGAGAAAGTGATGGAGTGATGGCTGAGCCTCACCCTCACCCTGCCAGCCTCCCCCAGCAACAAGGAGGGAGAGAAAAGTGACAAAACTCTGCCTGCTGTGCCTGCCTGCACACACCTGTGTGGTTTTGGGGAGCACTGATCTCACCTCCTCGAGGTGTTTTAGTAAATTTTGCTGTTCTGGGTGCAGGGGGAGCTTGGGGGATTGCTGTGGTTTGGGACTGAGAGGCTCAGCCCCTGTCCTGTCCCCACGCCGTGGCCTCTCCCCTCTGGGGAGAAGGGAGCAGTTACAGGGCAAATAAATGACTCAGTGTAATGAGTAAGGTAATTGCCATTTGCTGTTAGATGAGGCTAAAGTGGGTCAGGTTTGTTTGTGAAACTCCACGGAGGCGCTGCCTGTTCTCTGCGCCCCGTCCTGGGGCTGGAGATGGGGTTCGGGTGAAATCACCTCCCCCAGAGCCTGGGAGCAGCACTGGGGTGTCCTGGTCACCATTCTGAGATGGGGTTTGGGTGAAATCACCTCTCTCAGAGCCTGGGAGCAGCACTGGGGTGTCCTGGTCACCAGAAAGGGATGAAATTGGGTGAAATTTCTTTCCCCAGAGCCTGGGAGCAGCATGAGGATGTCCTGGTCACCATTCTGAGATGGGGTTCGGGTGAAATCACCTCCCCTCAGTGCCAGGAACCTGCAATGGGGTGTCCTGATCACCAGAAAGGGATGGAATTGGGTGAAATCACCTCCCCCAGAGCCTGGAAGCAGCACAGGGGTGTCCTGGTCACCATTCTGAGATGGGGTTTGGGTGAAATCACCTCCCCTCAGTGCCTGGGAGCAGCATGAGGATGTCCTGGTCACCATTTTGAGATGGGGTTCAGATGAAATCATCTACCCCAGTGCCTGGGAGCAGCACAGCTGTGTCCTGGTCACCATTCTGAGATGGGGTTTGGGTGAAATCACCTCCCCCAGAGCCTGGGAGCAGCACTGGGGTGTCCTGGTCACCATTCTGAGATGGGGTTCGGGTGAAATCACCTCCCCTCAGTGCCTGGAACCTGCAATGGGGTGTCCTGATCACCAAAAAGGGATGAAATTGGGTGAAATTTCTTTCCCCAGAGCCTGGAACCTGCACAGGGGTGTCCTGGTCACCAGGGCTGTGGGTTTTGGTGACATTTCTTCCCCCAGAGCCTGGGAGCAGCACAGAGGTGTCCTGGATGGGATTTGGGTGAAATTGCTTCCCCCAGAGCCTGGGAGCAGCACTGGGGTGTCCTGGTCACCAGGCAGGGCTGCGGTGGCCTCTGGGGATGACCCTGTGTGGCTGCAGGCCCTCCCCTGATCTTGGAGGGTTAGAGTTAGGTTTAGGGTTAGTTTGAGTGATTTCCCTGTGAGAGGAGACCCCAAACCCTCTGTGTCTCTGCCATCTGCATGAGGTGCTCATACAAGACAGAGAAGTTAATCCTCCAGGGCAGGATTGGGTTTTCCCAGACCCTGGCTCACCTGTCACAAACCCTTGGGGACAAACCTGCCCGGGATGGAGCTTTCGTCCTTCCACCTCTCCTGGACCTTCCCCAGCCTGTTGGGATGAGGACTGTCCCTTTCAGCAGTGACACATTGTGGTTTTACCCCACAAACACTTGGAGATAAACCTGAGATGGAGCTTTCCATCCTCCAGGGATGGAGTTTTCATCACCTACCCCTCTCCTGGACCCTCCCCAGCCTGTTGGGATGGGCACTGTCCCTTTCAGTGGTGACACATCCCTGTGGCGCTTCGTTTTACCCCACAAAACCTTTGGAGATAAACCTGGGATGGAGCTTTCCATCCTCCAGGGATGGAGCTTTCATCCTTCCACCTCTCTTGGACCTTCTCCAGCCTGCTAGGAGGGGAACTGTCCCTTTCAGTGGTGACACATTGTGGTTTTACCCCACAAACCCTTAGAAATAAACCTGTTAGGGATGGAGTTTTCATCCTTCCACCTCTTCCAACCCCTCCTCATCCTGCTGGGATGGGCCCTGTCCCTTTCAGTGGTGACACATTGTGGTTTTAACCCACAAATCCTTGGAGATAATCCTGTTAGGGATGGAGTTTTCATCCTTCCACCTCTCCTGGGCCCTCCCAGGCCTGTTGGGATGGGCACTGTCCCTTTGGTGGTGACGCATCCCCACAAACCCTTGGAGATAAACCAGGGATGGAGCTTTCATCCTCTCCCTTGCCCCTCTCCACCCTGTTGGGATGGGCACTGTCCCTTTCAGCGGTGACACACCCCTGACTTTAACCTATTCCCCGCTGTGTTTAACTCTCTCCCCACAGCCCCCAGCCCGTGAGCAGGAGGAGCAGCCTGCAGTGGATCCCTGCCTGGGCTCCCCACAAGAAGAGGAAGAGGCACAGACGGTTCCTTGGCCGTTGATAAAATGGGAAGCAGCGTCTCGCCAGCAGCCCGGCACGGGAAGCTCCAATCCTCGCCTGGGGGGCATCCCTGGGGGCTCTGCAGCTGGCAGGACACAGCCCTGTGCCACTGAGGGGTCGGGCTGGGGACAGCATGTCCTGGCAGAGCCGCAGCACCCAGCTGCTGCTGGTCAACTCGCTGACCTTCGGGCTGGAGGTGTGCCTGGCCGCTGGCATCACCTGCGTGCCACCGCTGCTGCTGGAGGTGGGCGTGGAGGAGAAGTTCATGACCATGGTGCTGGGTAGGCAGCTTTTGTCACCTCTCTGAGGGAGATTTTGTCACCTGTGTGATTGAGGGATGGTTTGGGCGTGGAGAAGTTCATGACCATGGTGTTGGGTAGGCAGCTCTTGTCACCTCTCTGAGGGAGATTTTGTCACCTGTGTGATTGAGGGATGGTTTGGGCGTGGAGAAGTTCATGACCATGGTGTTGGGTAGGCAGCTCTTGTCACCTCTCTGAGGGAGATTTTGTCATCTCTCTGAGTGTGGGATGGTTTGGGTATGGAGAAGTTCATGACCATGGTGTTGGGTAGGCAGCTCTTGTCACCTCTCTGATGGAGATTTTTGTCATCTCTCTGAGGGAGGGATGGTTTGGGCATGGAGAAGTTCATGACCATGGTGTTGGGTAGGCAGCTTTTGTCACCTCTCTGAGGGAGATTTTGTCACCTCTGTGACTGAGGGATGGTTTGGGTATGGAGAAGTTCATGACCATGGTTTTGAGTAGGCAGCTTTTGTCACCTCTCTGAGGGAGGGGTGGTTTGGGTATGGAGGAGAAGTTCATGACCATGGTGTTGGGGAGGCAGGCAGCTTTTGTCACCTCTCTGATGGAGATTTTGTCATCTCTCTGAAAGTGGGATGGTTTGGGCATGGAGGAGAAGTTCATGACCATGGTGTTGGGCAGGCAGCTTTTGTCACCTCTCTGAGGGAGATTCTGTCACCTCCCTGAGGGAGATTTTGTCACCTCTCTGAGGGAGGGATAGTTTGGGCATGGAAGAGAAGTTCATGACCATGGTTTTGGTGGGGTAGGCAGCTCTTGTCACCTCTCTGAGGGAGATTTTGTCGCCTCTCTGATGGTTTGGGGGTTAAGGGCTGGTGGAGAGGAAAGGATGTTTTGAGGTTTGGGACAGAGGGAAGTGTAGCCATGATATTTTCTGAAAAATCCTTTCCTTAGATTTTTTCAGAAAATATCAAAAAATCCTTTCCTTAGGATTTTTCCTCCTGACAAGCTGAGAGGCCTCAGGAACAAAATGTAAACAATAATTATCTGCTGCTGTGAAGTGCAACAGGTAGATCTGTAATTGGCATCATGCAGTTGTGTCTAATTAATGGCCAATCACAGATCTGTGCTTGATCTCATGCAGTTGTTTCTAATTAATGGCCAATGCAGTTGTTTCTAATTAATGACCAATCCCAGATGCACCTGTTGCATCCCACAGCAGCAGATAACCATTGTTTGCATTTTGTTCCTGAGGCCTCTCAGCTTCTCAGGAGGAAAAATCCCAAGGAAAAGATTTTTCAGAAAATATCATGGCTACAGGGAAGGATGTTTCTGGGTTTTTTTTTTTGTTGAACCTTGCAGCCTGGAGGGTGGGGATGAGTGAGGGCAGGGAGAGAGGGGCTGTGACCAACTGCAAGGGTGGGGAGGGTGACAGTGGGGGTGAGTGATGGCAGGCAGAGGGGCTGTGACCCAACCTCCCAAACTGAGCAAACACCCCTTTTAGGAGTGCCCACAGAGCAGCCGTGTCCCTGTAACACGCCGTGTCTCTCTCCCAGGGATAGGCCCCGTGCTCGGGCTGGTTTTCGTGCCTCTCATCGGCTCGGCCAGCGACCACTGGCGCAGCAGCTACGGCCGCAGGAGACCTTTCATCTGGGCGCTGTGCCTGGGCGTGCTGCTCAGCCTTTTTGTCATCCCCCACGCCAGCAGCCTGGCCGGCCTGTGCGCCCTCAACCCGCGGCCCCTGGAGATCGCCTTCCTCATCGTGGGCATCGGCCTGCTGGATTTCTGTGGCCAGGTGTGCTTCACCCCTCTGGAGGCCCTGCTCTCGGACCTCTTCCAGGAGCCGGACAACTGCCGCCAGGCCTTCTCCATGTACGCCTTCATGGTCAGCCTGGGGGGCTGTATCGGCTACCTGCTGCCCGCCATCGACTGGGCCTTCCTGGCGCCCTACCTGGGCAGCCAGCAGAGCTGCCTCTTCGCCCTGCTGGCCCTCATCTTCCTCGCCTGTGTGCTGGCCACGCTGTTTGTGACAGAGGAGGCCGCGCAGGGGGATCTCCTAGACACGCCAGCGCTCAAGGACGTGTCCCCAAAGCCACCAAAGGCACCAAAGCCGTCCCTGTGGTGCTGCTGCTGCTGGCGGGCGGCGCGGGGGCCGTGCCTGCTGCAGGGCAGGCGGGTGCTGCAGGCCGGGAGGAAGCTGTGCCTGCTGCTGCCGCGGCTGCACGGCCTCTACTGCCGCATCCCCAGGGTCATCCGGCGGCTCTTCGTGGCCGAGCTGTGCAGCTGGATGGCCCTGATGACCTTCATGCTGTTCTACACGGATTTTGTGGGCGAGGGGCTGTACCACGGCGTGCCCAGGGCCAAGCCGGGCACGGAGGCCAGGCGGCACTACGATGAAGGTGAGGAGTGTGGGGGTGTCACGGATCTGAACGAGACCAGACTTTCTCTGGAGAAAGAGGTTCTTTACTAGGGAAGATAAAATAATGCAGTAAACTAAACCAACGTTGCAGGCACATTTTATGAAAAATGCTTTCCTTGGGGTTTTTCCTCCTGAGAAGCTGAGGCGCCTCAGGAACAAAATGCAAACAATGGTTATCTGCTGCTGTGGGATGCAACAGGTGCATCTGGGATTGGTCTCATGGGGTTGTTTCTAATTAATGGCCAGTCACAGTCAGCTGGCTGGGACAGAGAGCCGAGCCACAAACCTTTGTTATCATTCCATTCTATTCTATTCTTAGCCAGCCTTCTGATGAGAACCTTTCTTCTATTCTTTTAGTGTAGTTTTAATGTAATATTTGGGGTTCTCCCCAAAAAGAAGTTTCCAAAAAGAAGAACCCTGGCCTGTGACGCTGTTCACAGGGGTTCTTGGATGAGGGAACAGACGAGGATCTGACTCCATGTTTCAGAAAGCTTGATTTATTATTTTATATATATGAGATATATATGATATATATATTATTCTATTCTCATTAAGAAACCCATTGCTTTCATAGACACAGCAGGATATAATTTATCCTCCAATCCAAACCCCATCACCATTGGCTAATTCAGAAACCACCCTTTGGTAAACAAATCTCCATAGCACATTTTACCTGTTCACAATAACAGGTGCAGCAAGAGAAGATAAGAATTGTTTCTCATTATTTTCCTGGTCTCACAGCCCTCCCCAGGACAATGCTTGGCAAAGTTGTGCCTCTCTCTGTGGCCAGAGAGCTGCTGCCACATTGCCTGGGGTAAAAACGTTTCCTGGGAGCTGGGGATGGGCTCAGCTCTGTTGGTAGTTAAAAAGAAAAACAAAAAAAGAAACAAAAAGCTGCAGGTAGGTCAGGAAAGAACATTTTCCCATGGCTCCCAGAGCGTGGCACGAGGTTGGGAAACACCTCCTGGTTTTTCCAGCGCGGATCTGGCAGGGCAGCCCTGGCCTGGGGCTGGCAGGATGGAGCTGGCTCTGTCTGCAGGCTCTGCTGGGGAGCTCCTGGCACTGCCCTCTGTGCTGAGAATCTTGACTCCATGTTTCAGAAGGCTGATTCATTATTTTATGATATATATATATATATGAAAAGAAAATGATCTATTAAAACTATATTAAAACTAAAGAATATGTAATATATATTTTTAGTATATATATTATATATGTACACTAAAATATATATATTTATATTTTTAAAATATATTTTTATGTATTTTAATATATATTAATATATATTTAAATTAATATAAATATATCTATATATCTATATTTTTATATTTTTATATACATTCATATATAAATATATAAGTATATCTATGTAGCTATAATATGTATCTATATTTATATATATACATATAAATATATATTATATATCTATATATGTATATATTTTATATATTTATATATATTCATATATAAATATATAAGTATATCTATAATATATATAGATATTATAGATATAATATGTATCTATATTTATATATATAAATATATAATATGTATCTATATTTATATATACATATAAATCTATATATTTATATATAGATTTAATAGATGTATTTAAATATATAAATATTTATTTAAATTAATAAAAGTATTTTTTTAGTATATATATATATATATATTATATATATATACTAAAAGAATAGAAGAAAGGATTTCATCAGAAGGATTGAAAGGACAGGAATGGAATGATAATAAAATCTTGTGACTGACTAAAGAGTATGAGACAGCTGACTGTGATTGGCCATTAATTAGAAACAACCAATCACAGATGCACCTGTTGCATTCCACAGCAGCAGTTAATTCTTGTTCCCATTTCGTTCCTGAGTCCTCTCAGCTTCTCAGAAGAACAATCCTAGCAAAAGGAATTTTCCAGAAAATATCATGGCTGCAGCTCTCCCCTCCCTTCCCAGCGAGGGATGAGGGTGCTCCCACCCTTGGCGAGCAGGGTGTTTTAATTCTTTAATGTATTTAATAAATTCAGGGGTGCTCTGTAGCACTGGGGTGGATTTGCTGCTCCTTCCCTCCGCTCTGCTGGGAGTTTCCCATCTCCAGCTGTTCTTGGGAGCCCTTTCCCAGCTCTCAGTGCCTTGGAGCTGCTCACAATCCTGCAGCTGCCACATCCCAGGCTGGGACCCTCACCTGCCCACAGGTGTCACCTGCTGTCCCATTTTCCTGCCAGAGCCTTCAATCCCTTCCTAACCACCCTTTTGGTCTCCTTAATCCGAATATTTCCTTCTGGAGGCGCCTTCCCGCAGTTGTGCGCCGGAGGGCCCTGCAGCACAGTGCCCCTTTGTGCTGGGTGTCTGTTTAACTTCCAGCTTAATTATTATTTAACACTCGCGCTGCTCAGGTGCCAGCAGGTCAGCCCTCCGTTGTGCTGCCTGTCATAGGAACACGTGCTGAGTAACGCTCCCTGCTCCAAAGGGTTAATGGCTTTAATTCCCTGAAATCTGAGCGATCTTTGTCGAGGGTTAAGGTCCGGGATCGCCCCCGGATGCAGCAGTTTGGGGCACGCTCTGTACTTTACCTTGGCACGGTTCCTCCTCTCCTTTGTTCCGCTGCTGCCTCTGGCATCAGATAACAGCGGATCCTGGGTCAGGCGGGGGTGACAGCACCTGGGGGCAGAGCGGGCAGACAGGGGGTGCCAAAGGCAGGGGTGGCATTTGGGATCCCAGGTGTGAAAAACGCCAGTCGCTTGTTTTAAAATTTTAAAATTTTAATAGTGATAAAGTGGTTATAAAAATAGTAATGCAATTAGAGTAATAATAATTTGGACAACTTGGATTAGGACGATACGAGACAATAGAGACAGAGAGATATGGACAGTGTGGGGACGTTTTCAGGGCAGCACGAGCCCCAAAAAGGACACAGTTAACAGAGGATTAACCCTTAAAAGCAACAGCCTGTGGCATATTCATACACCTCATCCATGATGCATGAATTCCACTCAAACACAGGATTCTGTCTGGGCAGTGTCAGCTTCTTCCTCTGAATCCTGACAGCACCTTGAGGCAGGAAGAAGTTCATTTCTCCTGATAATGGAGCAATAAATTCTCTTTCTCTGAAAGATTCAGGTGTGCTGTGGCTGCTATCTCACTGCCAGTCCTTTCTTTAAAAAAGTATCCCACATAGCACCGTTTTTATTTTAACAATTTTTATAACCTAAAACTAATATTTAACACAGTACTCAAGAGAATTAACACAGCATCACTTTCTGTTTCTGAATTAACACAACACATACAATATTAATTTGAATATTTGCGAAAAGCCAATCATAAAGTACACGCATTTTTCACACCAGGGGTGCTCAGGAGGGAGGGAGGGAGCTCTGGGGGTGGCTGCTGCAGTCCTGGAATTTTCTGGGTGATGCTGCTGTGCTGCAATTCTGGAATTTTCTGGGTGATGCTGCTCTGCCCCCTGAGCCAGCCCAGCCTGCCTGGGCTCTCTGGGCCTTGGGAGTTTGGGGCTGAGGCAGAGGGAAGGATGTTTTTGGGGTTTGGGACAGAAAGAATGATGCTTTTGGGGTTTGGGACTGACAGGGAAGGATGTTTTTGGGGTTTGGGACAGAAAGAATGATGCTTTTGGGGTTTGGGACTGACAGGGAAGGATGTTTTTGGGGGTTTGGGACAGAGGGAATGATGCTTTTGGAGTTTGGGACTGACAGGGAAGGATGTTTTTGGGCTTGGGACTGACAGAGAGGGAGGGATGTTTTCGGGGTAAGAACTGACAGAGGGAGGGATGTTTGGAGGTTTGGGACTGACAGGAAGGGAGGGATGTTTTTGGGGTTAAGGACTGATGCAGAAGAAAAAATGTTTTGAGGTTTGGGACTGAAGGAAGGATGTTTCTGGAGTTTGAGACTCACAGGGAAGGATGGTTTTGGGGTTTGGGACTGATGGAGGGGAAAAGATATTTTTGGAGTTTGGGACAGAGGGAAGGATGTTTTTGGGGTTTAGGACCAAGAGAAGGATGTTTATTGGGGTTTGGGATTGAGAGAAGGATGATTTTGGGGTTTGGGATTGAGAGAAGGATGTTTATTGGGGTTTGGGACAGCGGGAAGGATGTTTGTGGGGTTTGGGGCCAAGGGCAGGATGTTTTTGGGGTTTGGGACAGCGAGAAGGATGTTTTTGGGGTCTGGGACAGAGGGAATGATGTTTTGGGGTCTGGGACAGAGGGAAGGATGTTTTTGGGCTTTGGGACAGAGGGAAGGATGTTTTGGGGTCTGGGATAGAGGGAAGGATGTTTTTGGGGGTTTGGGACAGAGAGAAGGATGGTTTTGGGGTTGGGACAGAGGGCAGGATGTTTTTGGGGTTTGGGGCCGAGGGCAGCATCCCTGGCTGTGTGAATCGGGGGCAGCCAGGGCAGTTTCCGTCCCCTCTCCCCTCAGGTGTGCGGATGGGCAGCCTGGGGCTCTTCCTGCAGTGCATCACCTCCATCTTCTTCTCGACAATCATGGACAGGCTGGTGAAGCGCTTCGGCACGCGGGCCGTGTACCTGGCCAGCGTGGTGTTCTTCCCCGGGGCAGCCTGTGTCATGTGCCTGTCCCACAGTGTCACCGTGGTCACCATCTCCGCTGCCCTGACCGGCTTCACCTTCTCTGCCCTCCAGATCCTGCCCTACACGCTGGCATCCCTCTACCACCACGACAAACAGGTGGGGATTGCTCCAGGGCAGCCTGGCCCTGCAGGTTTTCAGTTTTTTCTTGTGTTTTAGGGAATTGGTCTGGTTTAGTTATCCCTGTGGAGATTCTGCAGCTCTGCCAGCCTGAGGGGCTACAAAACCCAAAGACTTTCAGCCCTCACAGCTTTCCAGTTTCCATCCATAACACCAGGATCAGGAAAATGAAAACCCAAGCTCTTCCCTCAGCTCCAAGGAAGGGAAACCTTGTGAGACTTGTGACACACAACTGTGTCTCCTTGTGGAGAAGTCCTAGAGGTTCCAGCCTGAGGGGCTACAAAACCTAAGGATTTTCAGCCCTCACAGCTTTCCAGTTTCCATCCATAACACCAGGATGAGTAAGGGAAGAGCTTGGCTTTTCATTTAAGCTCCAAGGAAGAGAAATCTTGTGAAACTTGTGACACACAGCCCTGTCCCACAGATGTTATCCTCGTGGAGAAGTCCTAGGAGGTTCCAGCCCGAGGGGCTACAAAACCCAGAGATTTTCAGCCCTCACAGCTTTCCAGTTTTCATCCACAGCACCAGGATCAGTAAAATGAAAACCCAAGCTCTTCCCTAAGCTCTAAGGAAAAGAAACCTTGTGAAACTTGTGACACACAGCCCTGTCCCACAGATGTTATCCTTGTGGAGAAGTCCTAGGAGGTTCCAGCCCGAGGGGCTACAAAACCCAAAGATTTTCAGCCCTCAGTTTTTTAGTTCTCATCCACAGCACCAGGATGAGTAAAATGGAAACCCAAGCTCTTCCCTCAGCTCCAAGGAAAAGAAACCTTGTGAAACTTGTGACAGACAGCCCTGTCCCACAGATGTTATCCTTGTGGAGAAGTCCTAGGAGGTTCCTGAGCTGCACGCTGGATTAATGGGAGTTCCTCTTGTGCTGCAAATGCAGAATTAATTTGTGGTTTGAGAGCAGCTCTTTCATCCCGGGGGCAGTGGTTGGCTGTGCTGTGGAAGGAGGAGTGGGAGTTGTTACCACAGGCATCCAGATGTTGCCATTGAGCAAACCCATCCCAGCTGGCACCAGGGTGGGAATGCTCAGCTCAGCTTGGCAGGAGCTGCAGCCTGGCTGGGATGTTTTTATCAATGGGATGAAACCCAAACTGCACGGGCTGGGAGGGGAAGGCCACATTGCCCAAGGCAGGCAGGGCACAGCTGGCTCTGCTCCCTGCTGCCCTTGGTGTGAACAGATTCTCTGTGGGAACACTCAGAGACCTCACAGCTCGAGCAGGGCGAGCAGAAAAAGGGTGAGAATGAAAAGATTTTGGTTCTCTCTGCCCCTTTTTTTTTTTTTCCTGGCTGGAGTGAGGAGGGTCTGGGCAGGCAGATGGAGCAGCTTGGTTGAGGTTTGGGGCAGAGCTGAGAAAAGAGCCCTTCCCTGAGTTCCCAGGGCTGCTGGGTCCCAGCTGGTGGCACTTTGAACCATCCCAGATGAGAATGGGCTGCTCGTGATGGACTCTGGGTCTGGGTTCCCAGTCACCCACCCACAAACCCCAAACATTCCTGTTTTATTCCTGTTTTTTTCTCCTGTTTTTTTCCTGTTTTATTCCTGTTTGCACTGCCCTAGGTGTCTGATATCCCCCAGCAGGGCCTGGTGTGACCGTGCTCACAGGGGTCCCAGGATGAGGGAGAGACGAGGATCTGACTCCGTGTTTCACAAGGCTGATTTATTATTTTATGATATATATTATATATATTACATTAAAACTATACTAAAAGAATAGAAGCAAGGTTTCATCAGAAGGCTGGCTAAGAATAGAAAGAATTGATACTAAAGGTTTGTGGCTTGGATCTCTGTCCCAGCCAGCTGACTGTGATTGGCCATTAATCAGAAACAACCCCATGAGACCAAATCCAGATGCACCTGTTTGCATCCCACAGCAGCAGATAACCATTGTTTGCATTTGTTCCTGAGGCGTCTCAGCTTCTCAGGAGGAAAAATCCTAAAGAAAAGGATTTTTTATAAAAGATCTCTGTGACAGCCTGGCCCTTCACTCCTGCCCTGCCCCAGCTGATCTCAGTACAAACCCCCAAACCATCCTGTGGCAGCCAGTGAGGAGGTGACAAAAGCACAGAGTGTCCCCAGGCTGGCTGCTGAGCCCCAGGGGCTGAGCACAGGCAGGCCTGTGAGTCAGGGCTGCTCTGGGTGCTGTGCCAGGGGGGCAGAGCCAGCCTGGGGCACTCAGAGCCCTTCTCACGTGGGCCAGGCTCAGGCTGGCACTTGCCCTGAGCACACACACACAGCTCTGGGTTTGCTGCCCTGCACAAAAACAGGGCCCCCTTGGAGTGCCAGATCCTTCCTCACTCACCTCTGAGAGTCCAGCTCTTCCTCACTGACCTCTGAGAGTCCAGCTCTTCCTCACTCACCTCTGAGAGTCCAGCTCTTCCTCACTCACCTCTGAGAGTCCAACTCTTCCTCACTGACCTCTGAGAGTCCAGCTCTTCCTCACTGACCTCTGAGAGTCCAGCTCTTCCTCACTGACCTCTGAGAGTCCAGCTCTTCCTCACTCACCTCTGAGAGTCCAGCTCTTCCTCACTCACCTCTGAGAGTCCAGCTCTTCCTCACTCACCTCTGAGAGTCCAGCTCTTCCTCACTCACCTCTGAGAGTCCCAACTCTTCCTCACTGACCTCTGAGAGTCCAGCTCTTCCTCACTGACCTCTGAGAGTCCAGCTCTTCCTCACTCACCTCTGAGAGTCCAGCTCTTCCTCACTCACATTCCACAGTCTCAACTCCTTCCTCACTCACCTCTGAGTCCCAAATCCTCCCTCACTCGCCTCTCAGAGTCCAAACTCCTTCCTCAGTCACCTCTGAGTCCCAAATCCTTCTTCACTGAGCTCTCAGAGTCCCGGGTCCTTCCTCATCACTTCCAGAGTCCCAACTCCTTCTTCACTGACTTCTCAGTCTCCCAATTCCTTCCTCACTCACCTCTGAGTCCCAAATCCTTCCTCACTCACCTTCCACACTCCCAGCTCCTTCCTCACTCATCTCTCAGACTCCAACTCCTTCCTCACTCACCTCTGAGAGTCCAGCCCTTCCTTGCTGACCTCACTCTCCCAGCTTCTTCTTCATCAGTTTCCAGAGTCCCAGCTCTTCCTCACTGACCTCCCAGAGTCCAGACTGCTTCCTCACTCATCTCTAACACTTAAGCTCCTTCCTCACTCACCTCCCAGACTCTCAGCTCCTTCCTCACTGATGTCTGAGTCCCAAATCCTTCCTCATCACTTTCCAGAGTCCCAGCTCCCTCCTTACTCACCTCCGAGAGTCCAAACTCCTTCCTAACTGACCTCAGAGTCCCAAATCCTTCCCCACTTATCTCTCAGAGTCCCAGCTTCTTCCTCACTCATCCCTGAGTCCCAAATCCTTCCTCACTGACCTCTCAGAGTCCCAAGTCTCAACTCCCTTTTCACTCATCTTCCAGACTTCAGCTCCTTCCTCACTCAGCTTTGAGTCCAAATTCCTTCTTCACTCAGCTTTGAGTCCCAGCTCTTCCTCACTCACCTCCCAGAGTCCAGCTCCTTCCTCACTGACCCTCTGAGTCCCAAATTCTTCCTCACTCACATCCTAGAGTCCAAACTCCTTCCTTATTCACCTCCCAGACACTCAGCTCTTCCTCACGCACCTCTGAGTCCCAAGTCCTTCCTCACTCACCTCCCAGAGTCCAACTCCTTCCCCACTGACCTCTGAGTCCCAAATCCTTCATAATTCACCTCCCAAAGTCCAAATCCTTCCTCGTTCACCTCCCACACTCCCAGCTCCCTCCTCACTCGCTCCCTGTTCCCCACAGGTTTTTCTCCATAAATACAAGAGGAAAGAGGAGGAAGACTCCGCTCTGCTGGACAAGAAACCTCCTTCTCCAAGGGGCTGCTCCCCAGCCAGAAGCTGTCCTACCAGAACGGCCACGCTGGGATCCTCTTCTCCTCTTCCTCCCCCTCCTCCTCCTCCTCCTCGCCGGCCTCCCCTCAGGCCGGGCCCAGCTCTGCGCTGTGCGTCAGCTCCTCCTGCGACGTCTCCCTGCGGATCATGGTGGGCGAGCCGGAGCCGGGGGCTCCCGGCCGGGGGATCTGCCTGGACCTGGCCATCCTGGACAGCGCCTTCCTGCTGTCCCAGGTGGTGCCCTCGCTCTTCATGGGCTCCATCGTGCAGCTCACCCAGTCTGTCACGGCCTACATGGTGTCGGCCGCCGCCCTCGGGCCTGGTCGCCATCTACCTTCGCTACCAAAGTTGTCTTTGACAAGGGTGACATGGGCAGGCACTCTGTGTGACACAAACAGCTCTCTGTGTGTGTGTGTGTGTGTGTCCGTGTGTGTGTCACAGGGGTGACAGGACACTGGGTGTGCCCACAGGGCCACTCGTGTGGCACTGGCTGTCCCGGCTGGCGCTGCCAGCTCTGGGGTTCATCTCAGGTGTAAATAAGAGGCTCTGGGCCGTTGTGCTCAGGGCCTGAAGGGCTTTCCAGAGGTGCCTTCAGCAGAGGGGAGGCACGGCACAGCAGCACCAAAGGGTCCTGCAGGGGGAAAGGGAATTGGGGTTTCCCTCTGGTGATAACGGGTCGTGTTCCTGAGCAGGAGCAGCACTGGGAGGGGATCAACCACTGGCTTTTCCTTTTCTTCCTCTTTTCTTCCTCTTTTCTTCCTCTTTTCTTCCTCTTTTCTTCCTCTTTTCTTTCTCTTTTACTTTCTCTTTCTTTTCCTTTTCCCTTTCCTTTTCCCTTTCCTTTCCTTTCCTTTCCTTTCCTTTCCTTTCCTTTCCTTTCCTTTCCTTCCTTTCCTTTCCTTTCCTTTCCTTTCCTTTTCCTTTCCTTTCCTTTCCTTTCCTTTCCTTTCCTTTCCTTTCCTTTCCTTTCCTTTCCTTTCCTCCCCTTTCCTTTCCTTTCCTCCCCTTTCCTCCCCTTTCCTCCCCTTTCCTCCCTTTCCTCCCCTTTCCTTTCCTCCCCTTTCCTCCCCTTTCCCCTTCCTTTCCCTCTCCTCCTTTTTTGTAGTTTTACCCCATTTTTTGAGCAGTGGGGCACTGGGGGAGATTTCCTGGGGGACAAAAGCAGTGTGGAGGCTGAGGTTTGCCTGAGGGGGTGCCCAGGTGCACCCCCACATTCCTGCCCTCCCCACCTCCATCCAGGAGAAAAGTCCCCGTGCCTTGTTCTGGGAAAAACAAGGATCATCCCATTAGGACCAGTCCAAAAGGTGACTTAACCTTTACCTATGTACCGGCTTGCGTCAGACAGAGAGAACTTTTATTTTTTGGGTTTTTTTTTAATGATTGTTTTTACCTTTCCTCACACACTTCTCAGTCTCTCCTCACCTCAGTGCCCTGCGTTTGCTCTCTCCCCTCATGGATCCAGGCTCTTGTGCCTCTTCCACGTGTGGCCCCCTAAAAGGAGCTGCCACACTCCAGGGGAATCAGCCCCAGAGGGGTCCCCAGCCCCCAGAGGGGTCCCCAGCCCTGGGCCAGTGAGGCAGAGCACGAGGAGCTCTCCTGGGGGAGCTCTCCTGATGAGTTAAACTCACACCTGGAGCTGCTCACTGCCCGTGGCTCCTTGGGCTTTATGAAATGTCTTTTATTGCCAGTCAGGAGTCCCTGATCTCACAGGGGGCAGAGCAAAGCTCGGTCAGAGTGGGGCAAAGCTCCTCTGCCGCCCTGACCAGGGCCCAAAGGGCCCTCCAGGGATGTCCAGGCTCTTCTGGCTCCCATCTCTCCAGTGATGTCCAGGTTGTGTTCCTGACCCATCCCTCCAGGGATGTTCAGGCTGTTTTCCTGACCCATCTCCAGGTTCTTTTCCTGTCCCATCCCTCCAGGGATGCCCAGGTTGTGTTCCCCTCCAGGAATGTCCAAGTTCTTTTCCTGACCCATCTCTTCAGGGGCTGTCCAGGGATATTCTGGCTCTCATCCTTCCAGGAAATGCCCAGATTCTTTTCCTGTCCCATCTGTCCAGGGAGGTCCAGCTTTTTTCTCCTGACACATCTCTCCAGGGCTGTCCAGCTTGTTCTAGCTCCCATCTCTCCAAGGATGCCCAGGTTGATTTCTTGACCCAGGTTCTTTTCCTGACCCATCCCTGGAGGGATGACCAGCTTGATTCTCCTGAGGTTCTTTTCCTGTCCCATCCCTCCAGGCCTGTCCAGGTTGTTCTCCTGACCCATCTCCAGGTTCTTTTCCTGTCCCATCCCTCCAGGGATGGTCCGGGTTGTGTTCCTGAGGCTGTTTTCCTGACTCATCTCTCCAGGCCTGTCCAGCTTGTTCTCCTGACCCATCTCCAGGTTCTTTTCCTGACCCATTTCTCCAGGGACGTCTGGCTCCCATCCCTCCGGGGATGTCTGGGTTCTTTTCCTGTCCCATCTCCCTGAGGATGCCAGGTTTTTTTTCTCCTGAGGTTCTTTTCCTGTCCCATCCCTCCAGGGCTGTTGAGCTTTTTCTCCTGACCCATCTCCAGTTTCTTTCCTGTCCCATCTCCCCAGGCTCCCCAGCTTTTTCTCCTGAGGTTCTTTTCCTGTCCCATCCCTCCAGGGCTCCCCAGCTTGTTCTCCTGAGGTTTTTCTCCTGTCCCATCTCCCCCAAGGATGCCCAGGTTTTTCTCCTGAGGTTCTTTTTCCTGTCCCATCCCTCCAGGGCTGTTGAGCTTTTTCTCCTGACCCATCTCCAGGTTCTTCTCCTGTCCCATCTCCCCAAGGATGCCCAGGTTGTGTTCCTGAGGTTCTTTCCTGTCCCATCTCCCCGAGGATGCCCAGGTTTTTTCTCCTGAGGTTTTTTTCCTCTCCCATCTCCCCAGGGCTGCCCAGGCTGTTCTGGCTCCCCTCCCCAAGTCCCTTTCCCTCTGTCAGCAGACCCCGAGTCCCCCTGCCCAGAGCCATTCCCTGTCCCCCACATTTGTCCCATCTGCTGCTGGCACCTTCCAGGAGGAGCTGGGCCCACGTCAGGAACGATGCCAAGGCAGGAGGAAAGGCTGGATTGCTGCTGCTGGGAGCGCACAGACTCCAGCCCTGCCTGCCCTAAACGAGCTGTTTTGGGATTATTTTTCATTTTGTGGAGGTGTGTGGGCAGCCAGAGGCACTGGAGGGTGCAGTGTTGCTATTTTGGCCGAGTTTTGTCAGCCTGTTCCTCCCCTGCTGTCTGAGCCGCGCCCTCAAAGCTTTGGGATCGTCCCTTTCCCGTCAGGGGTCAGCGTTTCTGTTTTATTTTTTAATTTTTTGTCTCAAATTAAAGGCTGCCAGCCTCCCTTTCCCACAGGGCTGGCTCGCAGCTGTTCTGGGGACAGATTTGCTCTGCCTGCACCACTTCAGAAACACTCTGGGGGTCTGGGCTTCCCACCCTGAGCTCTGCAGGCTGCAGCAGCAAGGATTTGGGACAAAAATCCTGTTTTGAGCTAGGGGTGTCCTGGAATAAATTCCCCCCTGCCCCAAGGCTGAAAACCCCTTTGTTTGGAATATTTTCCCTTTGTTTGGAATATTTATTATATTCCCTTTATTTGGAATATTTCTCATGTAAACGTGAGGAAGTTTCCCTGCACAGAGGCTGCCCTGATGCTCAAATGCTTTTGATAATTTAAAGTGCCTAAAGTGCTTCCACACTGAGCTTCAGGTGGTGAGAAAGGGCTCAAATTCTTCATTTCAGGTGATGGGAAAGGGCTCAAATTCTCCATTTCAGGTGATGGGAAAGCGCTCAAATTCTTCATTTCAGGTGTGATTTGGTGGGAAAGGGCTCAACTTCTTCATTTCAGGTGATGAAGTTTGATAGAAAAGGCCTCAAATTCTTCATTTCAGGTGAAGGGGTTTGGTGGGAAAGGGCTCAAATTCCTCATTTCAGGTGATGGAAAAGGGCTCAAATTCTTCGTTTCAGGTGAAGGGGTTTGGGGGAAAGGACTCAAATTCTTCATTTCAGGTGATGGAAAAGGGCTCAAAGTCTTCATTTCAGGTGAAGGGGCTCAAATTCCTCATTTCAGGTGGTTTGGTGGAAAGGGGCTCCAATTCTTCATTTCAGGTGAAGGGGTTTAGTAGCAAAGGCCTCAAATGCCTCATTTCAAACCCCCAGTTGATAAAGCAGAGATAAAGAGAGGGGCAGAGCCAGGGCTGATAATGGGAGATCAGGGTGAGGGAGCAGGAGGACGAGGAAATCTTCACAAAATTGGCTTTTTTTGGCTTCTTCTAAGGAACTTTCTGTGTCAGGATCACATATTACACCAGCAATGGATGTTTTTGGTCTGGGTAAGAGCATCCCTTACTTCTGTTACTGATATTCCCTGTGTGACCACAGAATTTCTCCAGGATTTGCTCCTGTTTGGCCGCAGATTTGGGTGTGAGCTGCTCAGAGCTGTGAGCAGGAGCTTTTCTCTTCCTCACAGGGGAATTTGGAAGGTGGAGGAGGGATAAATTGTGTAAATTCCCTAAGCTAGGGAAGGATTGGGGGGATGGATGGATGCTGGTTTTCCTTTTTGAGGTCACATCCTGCCCGTGAGACGTCGTGGTTTATTTATTTGGTAGAGTGAATATTTTGTATACGGCGCGAGAGGAAGGCTTTTATGGCTTTTATTATAAATTTTTATGGAAAAAGAGGGGGGAAAAATAAAAATGTGTGGAAAAAAGGGAAAATGCGTGAGCTGGCCACAGGAGGGCGCCGCCAGCACGCGGGGAAGGGAGTGGGCGTGGCCGAGGAATGACTGACAGCGCGTGGGCGTGGCCAATGAATGACTGGCAGCGCGTGGGCGTGGCCGAGGAATGACTGACAGCGCGTGGCGTGGCCAATGAATGACTGGCAGCGCGTGGGCGTGGCCGAGGAATGACTGACAGCATGTGGGCGTGGCCAATGAATGACTGACCGCGCATGGGCGTGGCTAATGAATTGCTGACTTGTGTGGGCGTGGTCAATGAATGATTGGCGGTGTGGGGGGCGTGACCAGAGAATGACGGACAGGGTTGGGGCACGGCCCGATTATTGAGGGGTGGAATTAGGGGCGTGGCCAATGGATGATGGATGTGGTTGGGGTGTGGCCAGTGAATGAGGGGAGGGGTTTAGAGCTTGGGCTCGGCCGAGGGGCGTGGCCTGGATGTCACTTTTGGGATGGGGATAGGCGGGAGCAAAGTCAGGGGGCGGGGCCAATGAATGGGTGGGGCGGGGCTTTAAATGGGAAGGAGTGATGGGGCGGGATTAGGGCGTGGCAGGGGACAAAGGGGCGGGATGAGGGTGGGGTAGATGATGGTGGTGGGGACATGGGCGTGACCACAAGGCAGGGGCGGGGTTAATGTTTTATGGCTCCACCTAGATTTAAAATCCCCACTTCGGACTCTGGATCTCCCTTGTTTCAAAACCCCACACCATGGATCCACTTGGGTTTCAAAGCCTCCCGCACACCTGGATCCACCTGGATTTAAATCCCCACTTTGGATCCACGTGGATCCAAAACCCCCCCGCGCACACCTGGATCCCCCCGGATTTCAGCGGCACCCTCTCTCCCTGCAGGGTCTCTCCTGCTTCTCCCGGAGCTCCCTGGATCGCTGCCGGTGTCACCGAGCAGCGCGGGGGAGCCAGCGGCGGGGGTGGCGGGATCGCCTCCGGGAGCTGCTCCAGCGGGGGACCGGGTCGGGCCCATCCCGTCGGACTGGGACCGGTGCCCATCCCGTGCCCCTCCCGAACCCTCCCTGCTCCTCCCGGTGCCCATCCCGGTCCCTGCTCCCGTGCCAATGGCATCGGCGGGCGGGGCGGTCCCCGGAGCCCGCCCCCGGTGGAGCCGCGGGAGCCGCGGGCGGCGGAGCGGGGTGAGGGGCGCGGGGGGAGCCGCTGCCAGCGTCGCCAGAGCCAGGACAGTGTGAGCGGGCTCGGCGTGCCCGGCTCCGGCGGCCCCGGGCTCGGTGTGCCCGGCTCCGGCTGCACCGGGCTCGGTGTGCCCGGCTCCGGCTGCACCGGGCTCGGTGTGCCCGCCGGGGCTGCGGTGGAGCCGGAGCCTCGCTCGTCCTTGGGATCCCTTTGCACCGAGGGATCGGCACCGGCTGGGACCGCCGGGGGTTTGTCCCAAAGGCTCGGCGAGCCCGGTTTCTGCCCGGTCCCGGCGGTTCCCGGTGTTTGTTGGCGTTCCCAGCTCCGCTGCTCGGTGCCTGACCTTGGGCCGGTGCCGCTCTCCGTGTGCCCGGGCTGCTCATGTGCTCAACCCGGGGCTCTCGGGCCTTGGGAAAACTGCGGGGCCACAAACGCAAAGGGAGATTCGGGAATGGAGCTGCAAGGACACAGCCGGGGTTCGTTCCCTTGCGGTGGCTTTGGGGTGGGTTTGCCAAGTGGATTGACACGGCAGTGACACCTGTGCCAGGTGCCTGTTGGCACGGAATGTGCCACCTTGTCCCACAGCGCTGCTCTGCCAGCTGGGGCAACCTTGGAGGGATGGGTCAGGAGAAGAACCGAAGGAGAAGAGCCTGGGCATTCGTGGAGGGATGGGACAGGAAAAGAACCTGGAAACGGGTCAGGAAAACAGCCTGGACAGCCCTGGGACAGGAGAACAACCTGGGCATCCCTGGAGGGATGGACAGGAAAAGAACCTGGAAACGGGTCAGGAAAACAGCCTGGACAGCCCTGGGACAGGAGAACAACCTGGGCATTCCTGGAGGATGGGACAGGAAAAGAACCTGGAAACGGGTCAGGAAAACAGCCTGGGCAGCCCTGGGACAGGAGAACAACCTGGGCATCCCTGGAGGGATGGGACAGGAAAAGAACCTGGGCATCCCTGGAGGGATGGGACAGGAGAACAACCTGGGCATTCCTGGAGGGATGGGATAGGAGAACAGCCTGGGCATTCCTGGAGGGATGGGACAGGAAAAGAACCTGGAAACGGGTCAGGAAAACAGCCTGGGCAGCCCTGGGACAGGAGAACAACCTGGGCATCCCTGGAGGGATGGGACAGGAGAACAACCTGGGCATTCCTGGAGGGATGGGACAGGAAAAGAACCTGGAGATGGGTCAGGAAAAGAGCCCCAGATGGGACAGGAGACCCAGGAGCAGAGCACTCCAAGACCCCGCCCAGGGCTGCCCCGCTCAGGCCTCCCCAGTCCCGAGCCTGCAGCTCAAGCTCTGCTCCCTCCTGCCCTCTGGCCGTGCTTTATTCCGCTGCCAGCTCAGCACAGGGCTGTGCTCCCTGAGGAGCTCAGAGCTGAGTTCAGCTGTCCTGGAGCGATGGAGATCCCCAAACCGCTCTGGAAAATCAGGTTTAGGGACACTCTGGGAGAGGCCAACAGGAGCCTTGGGTGGCCAGAGGGGGGAGGATTTCCCTGCAAAGAGAGGAGATGGAGAAGAAAAGATAAAAAGATCCTAAAACTGGAGTGGGGCTGCCTGGAAGAGGTTGCTCAGAGCACAGGTTTGGGCTGTGATGGAAATGTGAAGCCTGAAGGCTGAGATTGGCCTGAAGAGCTCCTCACCTCCGTGTGACAGTGACAGTCCCTGCTCGCTGTGACCTGGTGCAGAGCTGGGAGTGCCCCTGCTCCGTGTTTCCTGGCAGCTTTGGCACCACTCAGGGGTACTTTCCTCCAGAGAAGAGCATTTATGTGGCACCCAGAGCGCTCCAAAATTCCCTCTCGCAGCTCTCAGGACCCTGAGGAGCTCTGATAACAAGGACTGGCCCGACTGGTTTGCAGCTCCGCAGAAATCTCATGGAAAAAGTTCTTGAGGGGTTTGGACAAAGGTTTGTTTCCATTTCTGCATTAAATACGAGCAGATCCCTGTGCCCTGGGTGGTTTGGTGCTGCAGAGCAGGACAGGGACAGGGTGTGGATGCTCTGGGGGTGCTTGGGCATCTCCCACCCAGCCCCTGAGCCCCACAGGGCCTGGGCGGTCTGTGACAGTCACCAGGGACACCCTGAGCGCACACAGCTCCCACCTGGACACCTGAGCTCTGTCCCAGCTGTTTGAAAACGTGGGGTTTGTGTCGGAAAGGAAAGGAAAGGGAAAAGGAAAAAATTCAGTGCAGTCGATACACCAAGGGCACCATGAGGAGGAGTCTGGGCACACCTCCTGTGCGGCTTTAACGAGTAATCCCGACTCCGTGTGGAGCCAGAATCAAAGGATTCCCTTTGTTTGGGCCCAGCTTTGCTGCAGCCGGGCTGGGGCTCTCTCTGAGCCGTGCCCGGGGCTGGCAGAGCTGCCTGGGCACGGCTGAGGCGTGTCTGGGCACCGTGAGCATCCCCAGCAGCTCCGCGCTGCCCGTGCAGGTGGGCAGCTCCAACCCGGCCGGGCTGTGTCGGGGCGTGCTCCTGCCCACACCTGCAGCCTCGCAATTAACAGATCCCAATTAACTCCTGGCTCATCGGGAGCCGTGCCCAGCGCGGAGCTGCCCCGCGGCGTGGGTGGCACGGGGAGGGTTGAAGGTTCCTTTGTGTGTTTGCACCTCCAGAAACTCCCCAGAGAAGTTTGTTCCTGGGGGGACTCGGCCTCTCTGCTGCAGGAACTCGGTCAGGCCGTGTTTTTCCAGCAGCAGACTCTTCAAAAACAAAGGCCCTGCCAGGTTCTGCCCTTTCCTTTCCTTTCCTTTCCTTTCCTTTCCTTTCCTTTCCTTTCCTTTCCTTTCCTTTCCTTTCCTTTCCTTTCCTTTCCTTTCCTTTCCTTTCCTTTCCTTTCCTTTCCTTTCCTTTCCTTTCCTTTCCTTTCCTTTCCTTTCCTTTCCTTTCCTTTCCTTTCCTTTCCTTTCCTTTCCTTTCCTTTCCTTTCCTTTCCTTTCCTTTCCTTTCCTTTCCTTTCCTTTCCTTTCCTTTCCTTTCCTTTCCTTTCCCTTCCCTTCCCTTCCCTTCCCTTCCCTTCCCTTCTTTGTTGAAAGGTCGAGGTTTGCGTGTTTGTTTTCTCCTTTGGAAATGTTGGGAAAATTTAATCCACAAACATCAGAGGTTTATGTCCAAAAAGGAGACAGAGGAGTTCTTTTGGCTTTATTTGAATAAAGGGAGAGGCCATGGGGCATTCCCCTGGGATCTCCCGAATTTTTGGAGGATGCAGCCTCCTTTTTATCCCAATTTCCCACATCTCCCTTCTCTCTTTCCCCATTTCTGAGGTACCTGAGAGGTTCAGACTTCCCAAAACACCTGATACCAAAGATTCCCTCTAATGCACAACCCTTCCTTTTAATTCTTACAGAATTATATATATTATAGTATATATATAATATATAATATATATATAATTTATTTATTATATATTATACTTTAATATATATATAATATATATATTAAAGTATAATATATAATAAATAAATAGAAATAAAATACATAACAATAAATAAATATATTATTAATATATATAAATTATATATAAATATAGAATGTATAATAAATAAAATAAAGCAATTAAAATAAATATAAATAAGTAAATGAGGAATTTAAAAAATTTAAAAATGTTAATACAGTACTACAAATTAATACAGCACAACTTTCCAACATAACACGCACAGTATTCCTTTTAATATTTGTCACCTGTCACCTGGTGACAAGTGTGTTCCATTGTCACCTGGTTTGTGTTCCATTGTCACCTGGTGTGTGTTCCATTGTCAACCTGGTTTGTGTTCCATTGTCACCCGGTGTGTGTTCCATTAGGTGTGTGTTCCATTGTCACCCAGTGTGTGTTCCATTGTCACCTGGTTTGTGTTCCATTGTCACCTGTCACAGGGTTTGTGTTCCATTGTCACAGGGTTTGTGTTCCATTGTCACCCGGTGTGTGTTCCATTGTCATCTGTCACCTGGTTTGTGTTCCATTGTCACCCGGTGTGTGTTCCATTGTCACCTGGTTTGTGTTCCATTGTCACCCGGTGTGTGTTCCATTGTCACCTGGTGGTGTGTTCCATTGTCACCTGTCACAGGGTTTGTGTTCCATTGTCACCTGTCACATGGTGTGTGTTCCATTGTCACCTGTCACAGCTGCGCAGGGATCTGCTGCTCACTGGGCAGGTTGTTTTATCTATTCCACAACCAACCCTCCATCCAGGAGATATCTGCTGTTAATGAGCCATTAATTATTAATTACCTGCTGCTAATGAGCCAGCGAGTGTCCCTGCATGGCTGATCCAATCCAGCATCCCACGGGAGATGCTCCGCCCAGGGAGGAGCCAAGCATTCCTGCCTGGGTACAATCTGAGCTTTGGGACACCCCAGCAGCCTCTGCCCCCTGCACTGCCAGAGGAGCAGCTTTCTGCTGCCTGCATGGCCAGAGGGAGCCCAGGCCATCTGCAGCAGCCCTGGAGCTGCAGAGGAAAACTCCCCCCTTGTGCAGGATCCCTGCTGCAGCAGAGCCACAGCTGGCACTGCAGGAGGGCTGAGCCCCCGTGGGTGGGGCTGGGACACCGCCCTGGCACACAGGGGGCAGGGACTGCTCTGACTCTGGCAGGGGTTTGTTTTTAATATATCATTTACTTTCAATATAATATATTTCATAAAATCAGCCTTCTGAACATGGAGTCAGATTCTCATCTCTTCCCTGTGAGCACCACCGCAGATGGGGGCTGAGCTGTGGGGGCTGCAGCAGATACAGCAGACATTGACACTTTCCAGCGTGGTTGTTTTGTCCCTAAATCTCTTTTTTTTGTGCCGCTGTTTCCCACCTGGCTGGCCCCGGCCACTGTGGGTGCTTGACAAGGTGAGAGGGACAGCAGACGGATCCTGTGGAGCCCCAAAGCCACCAGGAGAACAGCAAGCAGCGCTTCTCCACCGCAGAGGGACATTTCCAAGGGGACACAGGGACGTGTGAGGAGCTGGGAGCTCCTGCCAGGGCAGCAGAGCAGCTCCGGGCTGCTGACGTTCCTCCTCCTGTTTGCTTGGGGTTCATGAAAGTCCAGCTCCAGCTGCGGTGCCAACTCCCCGAGCTTGTGCCAACACCCGCCAGGGAAGGCGGCGCTTTGCACAAACACAGCTCAGCGGCAGGGCCCGGTGCCCTCTGTGCCAGCCCGTCTCAGGCTGGTTTCCCGTGCCTGCAGGGCCGGGCTCGTGCCCTCCTGCGATGCCCCGATGCCCTGGCAGGGCACAGCGCCACGTGCTGCCCTTGAGCTGCTCTGGGGAGGGAGCTGGGCTGTGCCCAAGGCACGGCGGGGAAATCAGCTCAGCTCTTCTCCATGGCCTGTGAGGGCAGGGTGGGAGAGCAGAGGCTGGACAGGTTGGGACCTCGGAGGTTGGAGAGGTGTGACCGGGTGTGCCAGCTGTGCCAGGTGTGACCAGATGTGCCAGGAGGAGCGCAGCCCAGCTGGGAGTGATGCTGCAGGAGCAGCAGCTGGTTCTGCCTGAGCCTATTTTGGGCTGCCTGTTCCAGAGGCTTTGCCTGGCTCAGCTCTCTCTGTGCCCCCTTTGCTGTGGGGCTCTGTGCCCAGCCTGGTTCGGCTCTCTGTGCGCCCTTTGCCATGGGGCTCTGTGCCCAGGTCCCTGTGTGCCAGCCTGGCTCAGTTCTCTCTATGCCCCTTTGCCATGGAGCTCTGTGCCCAGCCTGGCTCAGCTCTCCATGCCCCTTTGCCGCAGGGCTCTGTGCCCAGTCCCTGCGCCCCCTTTGCTGCATGGCTCTGTGCCCAGCCTGGCTCAGCTCTCCTTCCCCCCTTTGCCATGGAGCTCTGTGCCCAGCCTGGCTCAGCTCTCCGTGCCCCCTTTGCCGCAGGGCTCTGTGCCCAGTCCCGTGCCAGCCTGACTCACGCCCCGTCTCGTGCTTTTATCTGCCCCCTTTGCTGCCCTGCCTGGCTCCAGACGCTCTCCCCGCTCCTCCCGGCCTGCCCTGTCCTGCCTCCCTCGCTGCCCCCCGCGGGCACTGCGGGGCTGGCACAGCTCCCGGGCTCTGGGGTGAGGTTTGGGTTCATCCTCAACCCAGGGCCCTTCTCTGCTGTGTTTGCAGGGGTGCCAGTGGCAGGCAGGAGGGAATGGGAGGAGTGGGAATGGAAGAGTGGGAATAGGAGGAGTGAGGATGGGAATGAGGGGGATGGAAGGCCCAGGAATGGGAAGGTGTTGGAATGGCAGGAGCAGGATTGGAATGGCAGGAGCAGGATTGGAATGGCAGGAGCAGGACTGAATGGCAGGAGCAGGATGGCAGGAAGGGAACGGCAGAATCGGGAATGGGAAGAGTGGGAATAGGAGGAGAGCAATGGCAGGAGAGGGGGCGGGGAAGCAGTGGGGGTGGAAGGACAGGAATGGGAAGGAGTTGGGATGGCAGGATCAGGATTGGGAAGAGTGGAATGGCAGGGCCAGGAATGGCAGGAGGGGAATGGGAAGGAATGGGAATGGCAGGAGCAGGAATGGGAAGGAGCAGGAATGGGATGGCAGGAGTGGGAATGGGAGAAGTGGAATAGCAGGAGGGGAATGGAAGGAGTGGAAATGGAAGGAGTAGGAGTGGAATGGCAGGATTTGGGATGACAGGATTTGGGATGGCAGGATTTGGGATGGCAGGAGTTGGAATGGCAGGAAGGGATGGCAGGAGTTGGGGTGGCAGGACTCGATGGCAGGAGTTGGGGTGGCAGGAGGGGATGGCAGAAGTTGAGGTGGCAGGAGCAGGAATGGCAGGAGGGGATGGCAGGAGTTGAGGGATGGCAGGAGGGGATGGCAGAATTTGGGGTGGCAGGAGTTGGGGTGGCAGGAGGGATGGCAGGAGGGGATGGCAGGAGTTGGGGTGGCAGGAGGGGATGGCAGGATTTGGGGTGGCAGGAGGGATGGCAGGAGTTGGGGTGGCAGCAGCAGGGATGGTTGGAGCGGCTGCCAGGGCTGCCGGGTTGCCGAGCGGAGCTTTTGAAGAAACACGCGCAGGCAGCCGGAGCTGGAGCCGGAGCGGGGCAGGACGTGGGAGAGCACACAGAGGAGCTCGGGCGCTGTTGCTAAATTTGCAGCTGGGGCTGAGGGGAAGGCAGGAGCAGCAGAGCCCTCCCCGCAGCACGAGTGACAGCAGTGACATCCCCGGGCTGCCCACGTGCAGCTCGTGCTGCCTGCTCATCCTGCAAATCCTGCTTTAAACCCTCTGGAAATACAGCCCTAAGGAGGATCACAGCATTAGGGAGTTCTTTATTTCTTTTTTAATCTTTTTTTTCTAATTAAGCCAGACCTGGATTTTTATTAATGATTAAACCTCCCTTGCAGGTTTCATTTTTATTGGCGGAAAATGCAGTTTTGGAGGAATTTCTGTTGCTCACAGTGTGAATTTCACTTGAGACGGGGAGAAAATCAGAGTTTTTGAAAATTTGAGTTTTCCTAGAGGAGCAGGGAAGGGCCTTTGTGGGAATAGGACCTGAAAAAGAGACAGGGACAATTGAGAGGGTCAATCAGAGAGGGACAACTGAGAGCTCCTCAGTTTGTCTCCAGCTGGGCCAGCTCTGGCGCTGGTGACAAAAGGTGGAAATCTTCTGTTAATGGGCCATTAATTATTAATTATCTGCTTTTAATGAGCCAGCCAGTGTCCCTGCAGGGCTGATCCAATCCAGCATCCCATGGGAGATGCCTTGTTGCCCGATTGATAGATGACACAAAACTCGGATAAGTTTTGTGGGTGCTTTATTAAGGGCCCGGGGAGCTTGAGGGACTCACGTCCCAAAGTCCGAGCCCCCCAAATTCACGTATGGGTGCTTCCCTCTTATACATGCGATTCACAACAAAGTCTCAAGAAACAGCTCCCCGTTCCCCTTGCCTGGTCACAGACCCCTTGTGATACATTCCTGGTTCACAAACAAGATCATTAATCCTCTGCTTATCTTATTCTGAGAGCATTGTATGCTGCCTCCAGACAGGTTAGCATTCTTACTTTCCTGCACTAGTTTAATTATTTATTAAATCCCTAAGACTACCTGCCAGGTTACACACAAAACCCAACACACACTTTCAACGGCCTACAAACTGCTTTTTAACAAACCAGTTCACACACAACTCACTATAATTAAACATTTTGCTAAATTTCATTTCTTTCCAACACTCCGCCCAGGGGAGGAGCCAAGCATTCCTACCTGGGTACAATCTGAGCTTTGGGACACCCCAGCAGCCTCTGCCCCCTGCATTGCAGAGGAGCAGCTTTCTGCTGCCCTGCATGGCCAGAGGGAGCCAGGCCCATCTGCAGCAGCCCTGGAGCTGCAGAGGAAAACTCCCCCTTGTGCAGGATCCCTGCTGCAGCAGAGCCACAGCTGGCACTGCAGGAGGGCTGAGCCCCGTGGGTGGGGCTGGGACACCGCCCTGGCACACAGGGGGCAGGGACTGCTCTGACCCTTCCAGTGCTTTGTTTTGTACTATTGCATTTGTATTTCTAATTTTTCCTAATAAAAAACTGATATTCCTATTGCCATATCTTTGCCTGAGAGCCCCTTAATTTCAAAATTATAATGATTTGAAGGGAGGGAGTTTACATTTTCCGTTTTAGGGAGCCTCCTGCCTCCCTGAGCAGACCTGTTTGTCCAAACCAAGACATCCACAAATCCCCTCCAGCTCAGGATAATAAAGAATTGTTATTCCTATTCCCATATCTTTGCCTGAGAGCCCTTAATTTCAAAATTATAAAATTCAGAGGGAGTGGTTTTACATTTCCCATTTTGGGGAGCCTCCTGCCTCCCTGAGCAGAACCTGTCTGCTCAAACCAAGACATCCAGAAATCCCCTTCCAGCTCAGAATAATAAAGAACTGCTATTCCTATTCCTGTATCTTTGCCTGAGAATCCCTTAATTTCAAAATTATAACAAATATGAGGAGAGGGTTTACATTTCCCATTTCAAGGAGCAGAACCTGTTTGTCCAAACCAAGACATCCACAAATCACCTTCCAGCTCAGAATAATAAAGAATTGTTATTCCTTTTCCCATATCTTTGCCCGAGAGCCCCTAAATTTCAAAATTACAATAATTAGGAGAAAGGGGTTTTACATTTCCTATTTCAGAACTCCTCCTGAGCAGAATCTGTCTGTGCAAACCAAGGCACAGCTCCGCGTGCTGGAGCAGGGCCCTGGCGGGCTGGGATCAGCTGCTGCAGAATGTTCTGGCTTCTCCCTGTGCTCCCCATCCCCTCCTGGCCCCCTCTCCAGCCGAGAGCCGTGCACGGAGGGTTGGGATGAGTTTTGGAATTCTCTGTTTTCCCCTGCCTGGGCTGTCCTGGGTTTTCCCAGAACTGGGGGCTCTGTATCCCGTCACGACTCTGTCCCTGCCTCGGAAATTGCAAAATCCATTTTCCGAGTGCTGCCACCTGACATTAACATTCACCAGAAATCCCCAATTAAATATGTTTGTTTATTTTCCCTTTTCTGTTGCCTCTTCCCCGTTAAAATGGGAGCTGTTTACACGGGAGCCGCTTTCCTAAAATCTCTTTCCACACGAGCTTTTTGTCTTTTTTTTTTTCTTCCTGCCTCGCTCCCTGCTTGATTTTTATTCCATCCCTTTTGTCTGTCCTATATTTTTCCCTTGGCTGATGCTGTCTAAGATAGGAACAAGCCCACGTTGAATTGCAAACACCCGGCAGTGGGAGCAGAACAAAATGGGAGTTGCACGAAGTAGGAAATTTCTTATCCCCCTAAAATTAAAAAAAGCTTGATTGTCACTGCAGCCGCCCCCGTGATGCAGCTTTAGGAGCAGCTTGGGGTTGGTTTTTGGGCGCTGCCCCTCTCCCTGTGCTGCTTTTTGGGGCGTTCAGCTCCTGCATTTTTTTTTTTCCCAAATGCCAAAATTTTGGGGGGTGCTGGTGGGGAACGGGAACAAACCCAGGGGAGGATGTGGAGTGGGGGAGATTTTTCCCAAAGGAGATTTTTCCATCCCCGCAGGAGCTCCGGGAGGAACCAGCTGGATTTGGGAGCGAGCTGAGCACAGCCAGGTGCTGGAGCTGTCCCAAAAAAAATGGGATTGAGCTGGAGATGCTGGCAAAGCTCCCACCTGTGACTCCACAGGAAGAGCCTGGGAGGGTTTTTTGCTTCATTTCCCTCTTTGTTCTGGGGCAAAAGGGACTCCAGGGTAAAAAGGGGTGGCAGAAATGAGGGGTGGGCACAGGGAAAAGCCTGAGGGGTTCCTGGCTCGGGCATTTCCCAGGGAAAAGCAGCTCTGATAATGTGGAAATACTGCTTGATGCTTTCCACAGGGAAAAAAGAAAAAGGAAAATGTCCAGGCTTACACTTCAGAGGGGTTTAATTATTTTGAAAGCTGAGGAAGCTGATTCTGGAGGAATTTTTGTTTCTTTTCCTCCTTTCTTTCTCCTCCCTGCCAGGTAGCTTTCAGGTTTGTTTTTTATTTTATTTTTGGTTATTTTTGGGCTATTTTGGGCCTAATTTTGGTTTTGTTTTGTTTTGTTTTTTTTTTTTTTTTTTTTTTTTTTGTGTTTTTGTTTTGTTTTGATTTGATTTTGATTTTTTTTTTTTTTTGAAAGTGGAGCTGGGAAAACCATAAAAAACTTTTAACTCTGCTGCATTTAAAAACAAAATGAACTTCTGTAAATGAATAACTCATGGTCAGGCTGGCTGAAAACTTCCTCTCTCCCTGTGACATTGTGCTCTGGGGGGAAACCCCTGTCCTTTGTCAAATCCTAAATTCTCTGGCTCTCCTTGTTGTTATATCCTTTCTGCTTTTTTTTGTGCAGAAAATTGTGATAAAGGAGAGGGCCTTGGGAAGGCTGAGCTGGAACAGAGGAAAAGGAAAAAACAGGGATTTATTATGAGGCCTCAGTGGATCCACCTTGGGCAGCACAACCCAAAATGGCCACAAGATGAACTCAAATGGTCCCAAAATGGACCCAGGATGAACCCAAATGGTCACAAAATGGACTAAAGGTGAACCCAAATGGTCACAAAATGAACCCAAGATGGACCCAAATGGTCACAAGATGAACCCAAATGGTCACAAAATGGACCCAATGTGAACCCAAATGGTCACAAGATGAACCCAAGATGAACCCAAATGGTCACAAAATGGGCATGTGGTCATGGGGTCTCTCACTTTTTAAAGTTCTGCTCCATTTGCATATTGGAGTTAATTGTCTAATTACATCTCCAGCCCATATAATCTCATCCTTGTTTTTATCTTTTCATTCCACGATGTTTGTGCTCTTGGGCCTGAGATTTGGATCATTTGTCCTTGGTCCCCAGCTAGATGCAGGAATTGTTTTGTCTCCCCACTCTACGAACAGAGCTCACAACATGTATTTCCTAGTAAAACACAGAGGTTTATTTTTAAATTTTGAGCCATTTTGACGCGCTGTGCCCCGTCCTCCCTCAACACCCCGTGTGAGGGGCGAGAAGGGCCCGAGGGCTCTGCCCGGAGCGCTCTGAGGGCAGGCGGGAGCCGGGGACGTGACGGGGCCGCTTCGGGACCATTCGGGATCATTCGGGGTCACTCGGGAACGGTTCGGAACCATTCGGGAACGCTTCGGGGCGACTCGGGGCTCGTTCGGAACCGGTTCGGGACCACTCGGGAAGGGTTCGGAACCATTCGGGAACGGTTCGGAACCGGTTCGGGGCCACTCGGGTTCGGTCCGGGGCTGGTCTAGGGCTGGTTCAGAGCCACTCGGGGTCGGTTCGGGACCATTCGGGATCGGTTCGGAGCCATTAAGGGCCTGTTCGGGGCTGGTTCGGGGCCCATTCGGAGCCATTTCGGGGCCATTCGGGGCTGGTTCCGGAGCCCTTCGGAGCCGGTTCGGGGCCCCTTCGGAGCCGTTCGGCGCCCGCTCGGGGCCCGTTCGGACCCAGTCTGGGGCCATTCGAGGCCATTCGGGCCCGGTTCGACGCCGGTTCGGGGCCGGGCCCGGGCACATGGCCCGGCCCGGGCACCGGGACCGCGCGTCCCGCCCGCGCCCTAAGCCCCGCCTCTAACCCCGCCCCTCGCCCTCAATGCGCCCTCCTATTGGCCCGCGTCCTCTCGCTTACGCGCTCCGATTGGCCGACCCCCGCGAGCTCCGCGGGCCCGTGGGCGGAAGCGGCGCTACGGCGGCCGCGGAGGGTCCGTCCCGCGCGCGCGCCCCCGGCCGTGTGGAAGGCGGCCGCCCCGCGCTGCCCGCCCGGCTCCGCCCGCCCGCCCGGGATGCGGCCCCGGCGGCCGCGCCGGGCATGAGGGACGGCGGGGGGGCCGCGCCCAGCACCGGCACCCGACGGCACCCGGGCACCGGCGGGGCTCCTCCTCGGTGAGCGGGGGCGGAGGGCTCGGGGGGAGCGGCGGGCCGGGCTGCGGGGTGCGGGCGGTGCCGCCGGCGCTGCCCCTCGGGACCCGCTCCGGGCACGGAACCGGGCTGGGGAGAGCCGGGGCTGGGCTGCGATCCGGGCTGGAGCGGCTTCCATCCGTTCTGGGGGGGGCTTGGTGGGATCCGGGAGGGTTTTGGGTGCAGGAATCGATTTTTTGGGTCCAGGGGTTGTTTGGAGTCGGAGTTTGGTTGGTGGCATCCGGGAGATTTTGGGATCCAGAGGTTGGGTGCTGGGACCCAGGAGGTTTTGGGATCCAGGAGATTTTTGGGTCCAGGAATTGGTTTTTTGGGTCCAGGCATCGTTTGGAGTCTGAGATTGGGTGGTGGGATGCAGGAGGTTTTGGGATCCAGGAGATTTTTGGGTCCAGGAACTGGTTTTTCGGCTCGAGGGCTTGTTTGAAGTCAGAGGTTGGTTGGTGGGATCCTGGAGATGTTGGGATCCCGAGGCTGGCGTGTGGAATGCAGGAAATTTTTGGGTGCAGGAATCGATTTTTTGGGTCCAGGGGTTGTTTGGAGTCGGAGTTTGGTTGGTGGCATCCGGGAGATTTTGGGATCCAGAGGTTGGGTGCTGGGATCCAGGAGGTTTTGGGATCCAGGAGATTTTTGGGTCCAGGAATTGGTTTCTTGGATCTGGAGGTTGTTTTGAGTCTGAGGTTGGTTGGTGGTATTCTGGAGATTTTTGGGTCCAGGAATCGTTTTATTCGCTCCAGGGGTTGTTTGGAGTCAGAGTTCATTTGCTGGGATCCAGGAGATTTTGGGATCCAGAGGTTGGTTTGTGGGATCCTGGAGATTTTTGGCTGCAGGAATTGTTTTTTGGGGTCCAGATGTTGTTTGGAGTCAGAGTTTGGTTGGTAGGATCCTGGAGATTTTGAGATCCTGGAGATTTTTGGGTCCAGGGGTTCTTTGGAGTTGGAGGTTGGTTGGTGGAATCCTAGAGATTTTGGGATCCACAGGTTGGTTGGTGGCATCCAGGAGATTTCTGGGTCCAGGAATTGGTTTTTTGGGTCCAGGCATTGTTTGGAGTCTGAGATTGGGTGGTGGGATGCAGGAGATGTTGGGATCCAGGAGATTTTTGGGTGCAGGAATTGTTTGGGTCTGGGAATTGTTTGGATCCAGGGACAGCTCAGTGAAATCCTTGGGTTTGTTTGGGTCCAGGGATTCCTTGGTGAGATCCAGGGGATTTTGGGGTGCAGAAATTGGTTTTTGGGATCCTGGGGTTCCTTGGTGGGGTGCAGGAGATTTTTGATCCAGGAATTGTTTGGATTCAGGGGTTCCTTGGTGGTGTGCACGAGATTTTTGGGTGCAGGACGTTTTTGGGTGCAGGACATTTTTGGGTGCAGGACATTTTTGGGTGCAGATTTTTGGGTGCAGATTTGGGGTACAGGACATTTCTGGGTGCAGATTTTTGGGTGCAGGACATTTTTGGGTGCAGATTTTTGGGATACAGGACAGTTTTGGGTGCAGATTTTGGGTACAGGACATTTTGGGTACAGGACATTTTTGGGTGCAGATTTTTGGGATACAGACAGTTTTGGGTGCAGGACATTTTTGGGTACAGGACATTTTTGGGTGCAGATTTGGGGTACAGGACATTTCTGGGTGCAGATTTTGGGTGCAGGACGTTTTTGGGTGCAGGACGTTTTTGGGTGCAGGACATTTTTGGGTGCAGGGCATTTTTGGGTGCAGGGCATTTTTGGGTGCAGGACATTTTTGGGTGCAGATTTTTGGGTACAGAACATTTTGGGTGCAGCCTTTGCAAGCTGATCCCAGCCATTGTTCAGATCCAAGCTTTGCTTCTTTGCCTCCAACAGCTGCTGGGTTTTTTATTTTAATTCCTCACCACTATTTTATTTTTTTTTCTTTTTTTTTTTCACTCCTCTGTCTGAACTGGGTGGATTCCTGCCCACATCAATAGGGGAGGCAGAGGAGAAATTATGCAAATCCTGCAAATCCTGCTTTGGATTTGCTGTTGTCTCATCATCCTCACACATCCCATACCTGAGTTCCACCTCCCTCCTTCCCTCTCCATCCCCAAAAATTCCCCAGCAGGGCTGGAAAACCTCCAGAGCTCTGCTGAATTTATATTTTTAAATATTTTTTTTTGAAATTTCTATTTTGTCTGGATTTTTATATTTTTTATATTTCGAATTTGGATTTTTGAGGAGCAGCTCCCGAGCAAGGCTGGGTTTGCTTCGGAGGCTCCACTCCAAGGGGATTTAAAATTCTGCTAAAAAAATTCAAAAATGAAAATTCAAATTTAAAATTCAAACTCTAGTTTGAATTTATTGTTTAATTGCTTTATTTTATACATTGAAGAGGCTTTAACCTGGCATTTCACCTGTTTTTGACAGTAGGTTTGTGGATTTTTGGGGTTTTTTTGGACAGTAGGTTTGTGGATTTTTGGACAGTAGATTTGTGGATTTTTGGGTTTTTTGGACAGTAGGTTTGTGGATTCTTGGACAGTAGGTTTGAATGTTTTAGGATTTTTTTGGACAGTAGTTTTATGGATTTTTTGGTTTTTTGGACAGTAGGTTTGTGGATTTTTGGGGTTTTTTTTGGACACTAAGTTTGTGGATTTTTTGGGTTTTTTGGACAGCAGGTTTGTGGATTTTTGGACAGTAGGTTTATGGATTTTTTGGGTTTTTTTGACAGTAGGTTTGTGGATTTTTGGGGTTTTTTTGGACAGTGGATTTGTGAATTTTTGGGGTTTTTTTGGACAGCAGGTTTGTGGATTTTCGGACAATAGGTTTATGGATTTTTGGGTTTTTTTGACAGTAGGTTTGTGGATTTTTGGGGTTTTTTTGGACAGTGGATTTGTGAATTTTTGGGGTTTTTTTGGACAGTAGGTTTATGGATTTTTGGACAGTAGGTTTATGGATTTTTGAACAGTAGGTTTATGGATTTTGGGGGTTTTTTTGGACAGTAGGTTTGTGGATTCTTGGACAGTAGGTTTGTGGATTTTTGAACAATAGGTTTCTGGATTTTTGGGGTTTTTTGCACAGTAGGTTTGTGGACTCTTGGACAGTAGGTTTGAATGTTTTAGGATTTTTTTGGACAGCAGGTTTTTGGATTTTTGGACAGCAGGTTTGTGGATTCTTGGACAGCAGATTTATTGATTTTTGGGGATTTTTTTTTTGACAGCAAAAATTTTCTTTCTAAAATTTCCCAAAAAAAAAAAACTCTCTCTCTGAAATGAATTCAAATCGCTAAAATCCAATCACCCCTCAGGTGAGTGCCAGCCCTGGGGGCTGGCAGAGCGTTCAGGAAAGGTTTTTATGAACATTTGGGATTTCTCTCCCCGTGTGCCTGACACGGGGATTTCGCCTGGGCTGTTTATTTTTATTTTTAGGGTCTCTGTGCCTGTTTGCAGGCAATAGTTGTTCCATCCCCATGACAACAGGGCTGAGTGTGCCACAAACATTGTTCCAGGGGAGCTTCTCCAGCTTCACTCGCTTTTCCTTTCCACCCTCCAGCAGGAATTTAAAATTGGGATTTTTTTTTTGTGTGTGTGTGGGGGGGGATGTTTTTCCATCCAGCAGAAGGATTGTGCCTGTGCAAGGCAATTTAATTTAATTAATTTAATTTAATTTAATCTGCTGTTGTAAACGCTGGGCCCAGATGAGGAGGAAGTGAGTGTAATCTCCTCAGGAGCTTCCAGGAAATCTGAGGTTTTTTTTTTTATGGGGAACAAACCCATCAAAGGATTTTTGCTTTTGAAGTTTCCCATCCCCTCTCCATGTCCTAAACCTCCCCTGGTTTATATCCTGAACCGTCCCTCGTCTTATATCCTAAAAAATAAAGGAGTTAGGGAAGGAATGATGCTGATCCAAGTGTGGAAAATCAGGGAAATTAATAATTCCATTGTCAGGGATGGAGGAGCAGAGGGGTTGTGGCAGATGCAGGAATGACACAAAAATGGCTTTAAAATCCCATTTTCCTCCCGTTTTCCATTAATTTATTATCAAATTATCGTTATAATTTGGAATAAAAGGGGGTCTTTTGTGTCAGGGGTAAAATACCCCCAGAAATCTGCTGGGCATGGAAATCCTGATTGTTGTCCTTCATGTTTGTTCCTGATTTATTTATTTATATTATTTAAAATCTCCTTTTCCCATTGTTTTCCATTAATTTATTATCAAATTATCATTATAATTTGAAATAATTTGAAATAATTTGAAATAAAAGGGGCCTTTTTGTGTCAGGATTAAAATACCCCCAGAAATCTGCTGGGCATGGAAATCCTGATGTCAGTGTTGCCCTTCATGGTTTTTTCTGATTTATTTATTTATATTATTTAAAATCTCCTTTTCCCCCCTGTTTTCCATTCATTTATTATAAAATTATCATTATAATTTGAAATAATTTGAAATAAAAGGGGCACTTTTTGTGTCAGGATTAAGATACTTCCAGAAATCTGCTGGGCACGGAAATCCTGATTGATGTCAGTGTTGCCCTTCATGATTTGTTCCTGATTTATTTATTTATATTATTTAAAATCTCCTTTTCCCATTGTTTTCCATTCATTTTTTATAAAATTATCATTATAATTTGAAATAATTTGAAATAAAAGGGGCACTTTTTGTGTCAGGATTAAAATACTTCCAGAAATCTGCTGGGCATGGAAATCCTGATTGATGTCATTGTTGCTCTTCATGGTTTGTTCCTGATTTATTTATTTATATTATTTTAAAATCTCCTTTTTTCCCCTGTTTTCCATTCATTTATTATAAAATTATCATTATAATTTGAAATAATTTGAAATAAATTTAAATAAAAGGGGGTCTTTTGTGTCAGGATTAAAATATCCCCAGAAATCTTCTGGGCATGGAAATCCTGATGTCAGTGTTGCCCTTCATGGTTTGTTCTGATTTATTTATTTATATTATTTAAAATCTTCTTTTTCTCATTGTTTTCCATTAATTTTTTATAAAATTATCATTATAATTTGAAATAATTTGAAATAAAAGGGGCACTTTTTGTGTCAGGATTAAAATATCCCCAGAAATCTGCTGGGCATGGAAATCCTGATGTCAGTGTTGCCCTTCATGGTTTGTTCTGATTTATTTATTTATATTATTTAAAATCTCCTTTTTCCCCTGTTTTCCATTCATTTATTATCAAATTATCATTATAATTTGAAATAAAATGGGGCCAGGATTAAAATACCCCAAGAAATTTGCTTGGTTTATCTGCTGCCACCTTGAGTCCCATGGAAATCCTGAGGTCAATGTTGTCCTTCATGGTTTGTTCTGATTTATTTATTTATATTATTTAAAATCCCCTTTTCCCACTGTTTCCCATTAATTTATTATAAAATTATCATTATAATTTGAAATAAATTGAAATAAATTGAAATAAATGGGAGGCCTTTTGTGTCAGGATTAAAATACCCCCAGAAATCTGCTGGGCATGGAAATCCTGATGTCAATGTTGTCCTTCATGGTTTGTTCTGATTTATTTATTTATATTATTTAAAATCCCCTTTTCCCACTGTTTCCCATTAATTTATTATCAAATTATCATTATAATTTGAAATAGTTTGAAATAAATTGAAATAAAAGGGGTCCTTTTGTGTCTGGATTAAAATACCCCCAGAAATCTGCTTGGGCATGGAAATCCTGATGTCATTGTTGTCCTTCATGGTTTGTTCCTGATTTATTTATTTATATTATTTAAAATCTCCTTTTTTCCCCTGTTTTCCATTAATTTATTATAAAATTATCATTATAATTTGAAATAAATTGAAATAAATGGGAGGCCTTTTGTGTCAGGATTAAAATACCCCAGAAATCTGCTTGGTTTATCTGCTGCCACCCTGAGCCCCATGGAAATCCTGATATAATTTTGTTCCTGATCTTGGTTAATCCAAAAAAAGCCAAAAAACACTGAGGAAAAACTAGAAAACACACACAAAAAAAAATAAAAATATTGATTTCTCAGGATTTAAAAGCTGAAACAGTCGGTTCCTACCCCTCAGATTTTTGCTTAAACACCTAAATTTCGTCTCCAACAGCTCAAATTTTCAGCCAGGGAGCCAAAATTTATTTTGCAACATTTGTTTTGAGTTTAAGGAGAAAAAAAATAAAAAATAAAAGAGAGGTTTGGAGTGGGATTAAGCAATAAAAACTCTTATCATGAGGACATCCTTCAGCATTTCCTTCCGGGGAACTTCCTGCCTTGGCTGCTCCCTCACAAAAATCTGATTTTCCTGCCTGGATTGAGAACAGCAACAAAGAGAAAACGAGAATTTATTAAACTCTGAGGTGTTTTTTCTGTATTTTTTTCATTGATTTTTGTCATTTATTTGAGATGATTTGGTTCGTTTACCACATGGAAAGCTGCCAGGAGTTGGGATTTTTTTAAGAGTGTTTGGAATTCTGCGTTTTGAATTTGAATTCATTGTTTAATTATTTTGTTTTACACATTTTAAGTGGCTTTTGCCTGGCATTTCACCTGTGTGTGTTCTGGAAAAGGATTTAACTTCTTCCTGTGCTTCCCACCATATCAGAAAATGGAATTTTGGGCAGTAAATTTGTGAATTTTGGGTTTTTTTTCTTCAGGAAATGGAGTTTTGAACAGTAAATTTGTGGGTTTTTGGTTTTTTTTTTCATGAGGGAATGGAGTTTTGGACACTAAATTTGTGGATTTTTGGGTTTTTTCCATGAGGGAATGGAGTTTTGGGGAGTAGATTTGTGGATTTTTGGGTTTTTTCATGAGGGAACGGAGTTTTAGGGAGTAAATTTGTGGATTTTGGTTTTTTTTTCATGAGGGAATGGAGTTTTGGACACTAAATTTGTGAATTTTGGGGGTTTTTTTCATCAGGGAATGGAGTTTTGGACAGTAAATTTGTGAATTTTGGGGTTTTTTTCTTCAGGAAATGGAGTTTTGAACAGTAAATTTGTGGATTTTTGGGTTTTTTTCATCAGGGAATGGAGTTTTGGACAGTAGATTTGTGGATTTTTGGTTTTTTTTTTTCATGAGGGAATGGAGTTTTAGGGAGTAAATTTGTGGATTTTTGTCTTTTTTTCATGAGGGAATGGAGTTTCGGGCAGTAAATTTGTGGATTTTTGGGGTTTTTTTTGACACTAAGCTGTTTCTAAAATGAATTAAAATTGATAAAACCCTAAAATACCAATTCAGGTGAGTCACAGTAGCAAGAGCTGGAAATCTTTTAGGAAAAGTTTATTAGGAGTGGAATATTATTGATAAAATATTTGAATTTTTGAATATTTGAATTGAATGAAATATTTGTCGCTTGGTTTTATTTGATACCCATTTTAACTGGACACTTCAGCCATGTCAGGGATGTGACAACCATTTATTTATTCATCGATTTCATCAATAATAATTCATTTATTCAACGAATAACTATTCATTTATTTAATTAAACAAACAGAAGGGAAAATCCTGCTCAGGTTTTGAGGTTTTTAGTGTGGGTTTGGGTCTGTGACCTCCAAATTTCTCCTTGCCCAGCTCTGTTTGTTTTCCTGGGCACGCAGCGAGGCCTTGTGTGCACAGCAAACGTTGCACAACAGAGCAGGAATTATCGGCTGCTCACACCCCAAAGTGCCCAAAAATCCTGGGAATGCCTTTGGGAAGGGGCAATCACTGCCAGGTCTGCTCTCCTGCAATTTCCTGATTTTTTTCTGATTTTTTTCTTTTTTTTTTTTTTTTTCTAATTTTTTCTTAATTTTTTCTTAATTTTTTCTGATTTTTTCTTAATTTTTTCTGATTTTTTTCTGATTTTTTCTTATTTTTTTCTTAATTTTTTTTCTGATTTTTTGTGATTTTTTGTGATTTTTTTGTGATTTTTCCTGATTTTTCCTGATTTTTTCCCCCTGATTTTTTCTCCCTGATTTTTTCTCCCTGATTTTTTTTCCTGATTTTTCCCTGATTTTTTCCCCCTGGAATTTTCTGATTTTTTTCCTAGAATTTCCTGATTTTTTTCCTGATTTTTTTTTTCCTGATTTTTTCCCCTGATTTTTCCCCTGATTTTTTCTCCCTGATTTTTTTTCCTGATTTTTTTCCCTTTTTTTTTTTTTTTCCCTGATTTTTTCCCCCTGATTTTTTCTCCCTGATTTTTTCCTGATTTTTTCCCCTGAATTTTTTCCTGATTTTTTTTTTCCTGGTTTTTAATCCAGACGCAGAGACAAAAGGGCCCCCTTTTATTTCAAGTTACAGTGATTATTGGAGATTTATTTCAAATTATTGGAAAGGACCCCCTTTAATTCCAAATTATAAAGATTATTGGATATTATTTGGTGTTGAGTCACAGGAAATCTGCCAGAGAACCTTGGAGCGAGGGTTAGGCCAGGCCTAAACCTTAACCCTGACTTTTCTCCTTTATCAGCGCGCACAGAGGGAATATTTTGATTTTTTTTTTACGCCACATTTCAGGCAGATCCAACCCTTTAATCCCACGGAGTTTATCCCAAATCCCAAATGTTGGATTTTCGGGATGAACTCGTGCAGAGCTGAGGGGCGGCAGGGGAGGAGCTCGGGGTTTTCGGGAGCTCTGTGCCAAAGCCCGGCAGCTCCAGGGTCACCCGTGGGCGTGGAGAAGATCTCAGGACAATAAAAGAGCTCATTTTAGCTCCGTTTTAGCTCTGTTTTAGCTCTATTTTAGCTCCATTTTAGCTCCTCGTTACAAAGCAGAGCTGCCCTCTGCCTCCAGCAACTATTTTTTTTCCTGCTGCTCGCACGGTGCAGGAAGGGGAAGGCTCTCAGCTTCATTCCCTTCTCGCTTTTCCTTTATTTTACCTCCTTTAGGAGGGGGAAAAAACCTTCACAAAAGGATGGTGTGGAGTGGGGTGTTGGTGATTATTGGTGTGCTCATCCTGGAGGAAAAGGAGTTTTGGGAGGGGTTTTGTGCTGTGAGGGGATTTGAAAAGTTGAAGTGTTGTTTACAAAGTAAACTGAGAGAACATTTCACCCTCAGCCATGAGGGGCAGGGGGTTCTTGAGCCATTTCTCATCCCTGGATGCTGGAGAAGGAAAAACCTTCTCCTCACGTTTAGCAATGCTCAACTCACCTGTTTTGCCTTTAATTTTACATTTTGTGTGATCCATTTTCTCCATGGGCTCTTAGGAGGGAAAAAGCCTTCACAAAAGGATGGTGTGGAGTGGGGTGTTGGTAATTATTGGTGTGCTCATCCTGGAGGAGAAGCAGGTTGTTTTGGGAGGGGTTTTGTGCTGTGAGAGGATTAAAAAAGTTGAAATACAAGTTGTATTTTAAATTTTTATTTTAAGTACAGTTTTAATTTAAAATACAAAGATTTAAAAAGTTGAAATACAAAAGTTGTTTAGAAACTAGGGCAGGGGGTTCTTGAGCCATTTCTCATCCCTGGGTGCTGGAGAAGGAAAAACCTTTTCCTCACGTTTAGCAATGCTCAACTCACCTGTTCTGCTTTTAATTTTACATTTTGTGTGATCCGTTTTCTCCACGGGTTTTTAGGAGGGAAAAAGCCTTCACAAAAGGACGGTGTGGAGTGGGGTGTTGGTGATTATTGGTGTGCTCATCCTGGAGGAAAAGCGGTTGGGTTTGGGAGGGGTTTTGTGCTGTGAGGGGATTTGAAAAGTTGAAGTGTTGTTTACAAAGTGAACTGAGAGAACATTTCACCCTCAGCCGTGAGGGGCAGGGGGTCAGCTTGGAATTAACAGCAAGGTGGAACTTCAAGGAGAGCAGAACAGCAGTTCAGTTCTGGGATGAAAACTGCATGGATTTTTAGCAGGAGAGGTGGATAAAAGCAAAAAGAAAGCCTTGGGTCAGCTTGGAATTAACAGCAAGGCAAGGTGGAACTTCCTCAAGGGAAGCAGCCCCATGAAATAACTAAATCCAGTTCAGTTGTTGTGATGAAAGCTTTCAGTTCTGGGATGAAAGCTGTGTGGACTTTTAGCAGGAGGAGTGGGGGGAAAATTTTCAAAAACAGGCTTGGGTCAGCTTGGAATTAACAGCAAAGCAAGGTGGAACTTCCTCAAGAGAAGCAGCCCCATGAAATAACAGCAGTTCAATTGTGGGATGAAACTGCGTGGAGTTTTAGTAGGAGGGATGGAAAAAAGATTTTAAAAAAGCCTTGGGTAAGCTTGGAATTAACAGCAAGGTGGAAGGGAAGCAGCCCCATGAAATAACCAACACCAGTTCAATTCTGGGATGAAACTGTGTGGATTTTTAGCAAGATGGGTGGGGAAAAATTTAAAAAAAACCAAGCCTTTGCCACTGTGCAATCCTGTTGCTAATGTGATTTCCACGTTGCATCAATTTTTGCTGCAGTGCTGCAGGAGATGAACTGAGCGTGGGAATTCTCACTGAGCTCGGTGTGCCTGCTCCCTCTCAGCTCATCCCAGTGCTGTGACAGCTCTGCTGGGTGACAGAGCCCAACCCAGCTCATCCCAGAGCTCTGCTGGGTGACAGAGCCCAAACCAGCTCATCCCAGTGCTCTGCTGGGTGACAGAGCCCAACCCAGCTCATCCCAGAGCTCTGCTGGGTGACAGAGCCCAACCCAGCTCATCCCAGAGCTCTGCTGGGTGACAGAACCCAAACCAGTACATCCCAGTGCTGTGACAGCTCTGCTGGGTGACAGAACCAACCCAGCTCATCCCAGAGCTCTGCTGGGTGACAGAACCCAAACCAGTACATCCCAATGCTGTGACAGCTCTGCTGGGTGACAGAGCCCAGCCCAGCTCATCCCAGTGTTCTGATCTGGGTGACAGAGCCTAACCCAGCTCATCCCAGAGCCCTGCTGGGTGACAGAGCCCAGCCCAGCTCATCCCAGAGCCCTGCTGGGTGACAGAACCCAACCCAGCTCATCCCAGTGCTCTGCTGGGTGACAGAACCCAAACCAGTACATCCCAATGCTGTGACAGCTCTGCTGGGTGACAGAGCCCAGCCCAGCTCATCCCAGAGCCCTGCTGGGTGACAGAACCCAACCCAGCTCATCCCAGTTCCCTGCTGGGTGACAGAACCCAACCCAGCTCATCCCAGAGCCCTACTGGGTGACAGAGCCCAGCCCAGCTCATCCCAGAGCTCTGCTGGGTGACAGAACCCAAACCAGTACATCCCAGAGCTCTGCTGGGTGACAGAACCCAAACCAGTACATCCCAGTGTTCTGACCTGGGTGACAGAGCCCAACCCTCGTGCTCTCCTCTCCACCACGTGTGGCTGCACCATCCCCCAGGATAACACAGCCCTGGCCTTCCCAGTTTGGGATAAATTGGGGTAAATGGCAGCACCAAGCGGTTCTGGAAGGGTTTTGAGGTGTTTTCCTGGTCCCTAAATCCTGTATGGATTTTTTGAGGTGTTTTCCTGGTCCCTAAATCCTGTATGGATTTTTTGAGGTGTTTTCCTGGTCCATAAATCCTGTATGGATTTTTTAAGGTGTTTTCCTGCTCCCTAAATCCTGTATGGCTTTTCCAGGTCCCTAAATCCTGTATGGATTTTTTAAGGTGTTTTCCTGGTTCCTAAATCCTGTATGGATTTTCCTGGTCCCTAAATCCTGTATGGATTTTTTGAGGTGTTTTCCAGGTCCCTAAATCCTGTATGGATTTTTAAGATGTTTTCCTGCTCCCTAAATCCTGTATGGCTTTTCCAGGTCCCTAAATCCTGTATGGATTTTTTAAGGTGTTTTCCTGCTCCCTAAATCCTGTATGGCTTTTCCAGGTCCCTAAATCCTGTATGGATTTTTTAAGGTGTTTTCCTGGTCCCTAAATCCTGTATGGATTTTTTGAGGTGTTTTCCTGCTCCCGTATGGATCAGCTGGCACAGCACGGAGAGCTGCGGGAAGAGTCTCAAGCGCAGCCTCCAGTTTCTTCGAGTGCTCCGTAATTAATTAGGGCAAGCAGGGAGTTGTGCAGTAATTAACAGGGAAAGCACCTCGGGGCTGTGGGTGGCCTTCCCTCGGAGATTGTTGCTTGTAATTGCAGCAATTTCCCTGCCTGCATCGATGTCACATCGCCAGCGTGTGCCACGAGGCAGGGATTCTGCACAAGGGCTGCAGTGCCCAAAAGGTGCCCAGAAAGGTGCCCAGGAAGGTGCCATGCCGTGGGGCACCTCGTTTTCCCCAGAGCTCAGTGTGAGCTGTCAGCTCTGATCCTGTCCCAGCGCTGCCCGGGTGCTCTGCACACCGTTCCCTGCCTTATTTAGGGCTGGCTGAGTGTGCTGGGCACTAATGGGATTGGAATAAAAGGATTTGGGATGAGCTGCCAGGGCAGGCCGGGTACCAGGGGCAGCACCCAGCACCAGCCTGGCTCTGCTCCCGTGGCTTTGGAGATGGGGATCGGGGTTTGAGTATCTTGGGATTAATGTTTGAGTATCAAACTCACCCAGATGGATCCCCTGGACCCCCTTTCCTAGGGGAAAAAATAGAATGTATATCCAATATTATGTGTATCCAGTGTTATTCACTGTGCCATGAATGGTAAAAAAAATAGGGGAAAATATAGTGTATATCTAATATATTATCTGTATATTATGTATATATATGTGTATATTATATATATATATGTATGTATATATATATACACAGTATATATACAGTATATATATATACATGCATATATATATGTATATACATGTGTGTGTATATATATATATACAGTATATATATATATATATACACAATATAAATATATGTATATTATGTGTATCCAGTGTTACTCACTGTGCCATGAATGGTAAAAAAAATAGGGGAAAATAGAGTGTATATCTAATATATTATATGTGTATTATGTATATATATGTGTGTGTATATATATATATACAGAGTATATACACAGTATATATATACACATGCATATATATATGTATATACATGTGTGTGTGTGTATATATATATATATACAATATATATATGTATATTGTGTATATCCAGGGTTATTCACTATCCCAGAAATGGTAAAAAAATAGGGAAAAATATAGTGTATATCTAATATATTATATGTGTATTATGTATATATATGTGTGTGTATATATATATACACAGTATATATACAGTATATATATATATACATGCATATATATATGTGTATACATGTGTGTGTATATATATATATATATATATACAGTATATATATATATACAATATAAATATATATATTATGTATATCCAGGGTTATTCACTATGCAATAAATGGTAAAAAAATAGGGGAAAATATAGTGTATATCTAATATATTATCTGTATATTATGTATATATATATGTGTGTGTATATATATATACACAGTATATATACAGTATATATATATGCATGCATATATATATGTATATACATGTGTGTGTATATATATATATACAAAATATATATGTATATTATGTATATCCAGGGTTATTCACTATCCCAGAAATGGTAAAAAAATAGGGAAAAATGTAGTGCATATCTAATATATTATCTGTATATTATGTATATATATATATACACACACAGTATATATACAGTATATATATGTGTATGTATATATGTATATACATGTGTGTATATATATATACAGTGTATATATATATATATACAGTATATCTATATCTACATATATATATATATACACAATATATATGTATATTATGTATATCCAGTGTTACTATTCCAGAAATGGTAAAAAAAATAGGGAAAAATATAGTGTATATCTAACATGTTATATGTATATTATGTATATATATACAATATATATATGTATATTATGTGTATCCAGTGTTATTCACTATGCCTGAAATGGTAAAAAAATAGGGAAACATATAGTGTATATCTAATATATTATATGTGTATTATGTGTATATATATATATATACCCAGTATATATACAGCATATATATATATGTATATACATGTGTATATATATGTATATACAGTATATATATACACAATATATTATGTATATTATGTATATCCAGTGTTACTATCCCAGAAATGGTTAAAAAATAGGGAAAAATGTGGTGTATATCTAATATATTATCTGTATATTATGTATATATATATGTATATACACACTGTATATATATATATATATACACACACAATATATATATGTGTATATTATGTATATCCAGTGTTATTCACTGTCCCTGAAAACCGAGTGGAATTGAGTTGTTTTGGCTCTGGTTCCTGCTTGTGCTATGGGAGCAGGAGGGAAAATCAACAACTTTAGAGCAGGAATGAACTGGTATCCTAGAAAGTCTCAGCCTAAATCATTGATCTCAGTCCTAGAAAGCCCCAGCCTAAATCATTGATATCAGTCCTGGAAAATCCCAGCCTAAATCATTGATATCAGTCCTGGAAAATCCCAGCCTAAATCATTGACTGGGTAAGACATGGCAGGGATGGAGCAAAGGCCTGTTGGAATAATTTTAATTTAGTTTTGTGTTTACTCTCATTAAAAAAAACAGGGTTGATACGTGGAAAAGAAAGATTTGAAGGGAGATTGGGCTGATTGAGAGGCTGGAATGGAAAGTGAGGGGGAACTGAGTTGTTTTGGCTCTGGCATGTTCCTGGAGCTGTGCAGCTCCTGGTTGTGTTGTGGGAGGAGGAGGGAAAATCAACAACTTTAGAGCAGGAATGAACTGGTATCCTAGAAAGTCCCAGCCTAAATCATTGATATCAGTCCTAGAAAATCCCAGCCTAAATCATTGATATCAGTCCTAGAAAATCCCAGCCTAAATCATTGATATCAGTCCTGGAAAATCCCAGCCTAAATCGTTGATATCAGTCCTGGAAAATCCCAGCCTAAATCATTGATATCAGTCCTGGAAAATCCCAGCCTAAATCATTGATCTCAGTCCTAGAAAGTCTCAGCCTAAATCATTGACTGGGTAAGACATGGCAGGGATGGAGAGTCGAGCAAAGGCCGCGTTTGGACTAATTTTAATTTAGTTTTGTGTTTATTCTCATTAAAAAAAAAAAAAAAAAAAAAAAAAAAAAAAAAAAAAAACAGGAAAAGAAAGATTTGAAGGGAGATTGGGCTGATTGAGAGGCTGGAATGGGAACTGAGGGGGAGCTGAGTTGTTTTGGAGCTGTGCAGCTCCTGGTTCTGAGGTGGGAGCAGCAGGGAAGGAGGAGCTGAGGGGGTGCTTTGATCCCTACCTGGCTGTACCTGAGCTCTTTCTCACCAAGCACCACAGGCCAGAGTGGGTGAACATGGAACAACTTGGAAACATTTTTTTTATTTTTTTTTTTGGGGGGGGTAGTGACTCACTGCAACTTACCCAAAGTGACCTGATTTAGTTAAATGAGGCTAAATATAACCCATGTGAAAAGTACTGACATGTGGGAGGAGACGCCAGAGTTGGCACTCAGCCCCTCACTTCTGCAGGGAACATCTTTCACGACTGGTGACTAATAATTTTTTACTCTTGCTGCCTTTGGAAATAACAATCCCTGCTCCATTTTTTTTTTTTATTTTTCCTTCACCCCCTTGTAGGGGAGAGAAATGAGGGAAATGCCGCGGGCTTAACCTTGCTTTGTGAATTGCAGCTCTCTGCTATGGACAGTGCCATCACCCTGTGGCAGTTCCTCCTCCAGCTGCTGCAAGAGCCCCAGAACAAGAACATCATCTGCTGGACCTCCACCGACGGGGAATTCAAGCTGCTGCAGGCAGAGGAGGTGGCCAGGCTCTGGGGGATCCGCAAGAACAAGCCCAGCATGAACTATGATAAACTCAGCCGGGCGCTGCGCTACTACTACGTGAAGGTAGGCTGGAAATCCTGCTCCAATCCTTATCCCTCTGAGCTAAGGAGCTTTGTTCCCTCCTCCTCCTCCTCCTCCTCCTCCTCCTTGCTGTGCCGGGTTGAAGGAAGTTGAGCTGCTTTGTTTAAAGGTGCTTGGTTGGTTTTTAATTTCGTTTATCGCCGCGCTGTTTCCTCCTCGCTGGTTTGTGCTGGGAGGTTCTGGTGCCTTTGCTCACCCAAGTTTGCCTTTGGATGCTCATCCCCCTTCCAAAAATACACACCCAGCAAGGGTTAAAATCCCAGTAAAGCACAGGGAGAGTTTTGAGGGTTAAAATGAAGGTAAAGTATGGGGAGAGTTTTAAGGGTTAAAATCCAGCTAAAGCACAGGGAGATTTACACACACCCAGCGAGGGTTAAAATCCCGGTAAAGCACAGGGAGAGTTTTAAGGGTCAAAATGCAGGTGAAGCACAGGGAGAGTTTTGAGGGTTAAAATCTGGGTAAAGCTCAGGGAGAGTTTTAAGGGTTAAAATCCAGGTAAAGCACAGGGAGAGTTTTGCTGCTTTGTTTTGGGAGGTTCTGGTGGCTTTGCTCATCCAAGTTTGCCTTTGGATCCTCATCCCCCTTCCAAAAACACACAGCCCTGCAAGGGTTAAAATGCAGGTAAAGCACAGGGAGAGTTTTAAGGGTTAAAATCTGGGTAAAGCACAGGGAGTTTTAAGGGTTAAAATGCAGGTAAAGCACAATGGAGACTTTTAAGGGTTAAAATGCAGGTAAAGCACAGGGAGAGTTTTAAGGGTTAAAATCTGGGTAAAGCACAGGGAGCGTTTTGCTGCTTTGTTTTGGGAGGTTCTGGTGGCTTTGCTCATCCAAGTTTGCCTTTGGATCCTCATCCCCCTTCCAAAAACACACAGCCCTGCAAGGGTTAAAATGCAGGTAAAGCACAGGGAGAGTTTTGAGGGTTAAAAGGCAGGTAAAGCTCAGGGAGAGTTTTAAGGGTTAAAATCTGGGTAAAGCACAGGGAGTTTTAAGGGTTAAAATGCAGGTAAAGCACAATGGAGACTTTTAAGGGTTAAAATCCAGGTAAAGCACAGGGAGAGTTTTAAGGGTTAAAATCTGGGTAAAGCACAGGGAGAGTTTTGCTGCTTTGTGTTGGGAGGTTCTGGTGACTTTGCTCATCCCAAATTTGCCTTTGGATCCTCATCCCCCTTCCAAAAACACACAGCCCTGCAAGGGTTAAAATGCAGGTAAAGCACAGGGTGAGTTTTGAGGGTTAAAATGCAGGTAAAGCTCAGGGAGAGTTTTAAGGGTTAAAATCCAGGTAAAGCTCAGGGAGGGTTTTTATTTCACAGGAAGAAGTTTTAAGCTGCATTAATTTAACAGAGAATCTATAGGAGATGTTGAATTAACATTTTGCCTGGTTTAATTCCCACTGTATCTTACCCAGAATGATGAGTGTTCTGCTTGAAAATATTTGTGGAAATTCTGTTTGGTGTAGTCAGAAATGGTAAAAAAAAAATAAATAAAAAACAATAGGGAAAAATGTAGTTTATATAATAGAGTTTATATAGGGAGACGATGATGATGGAGAGCCTGAACATTGCACCACTTCCAGATCTTTTTGCAGCTTTCTCTTTACATTTATTCCTTTCAAAACAAACATTTTCCATCCCTAAATATTTTTGTTTTCTCTGTGTATTTCACCTTCACTCTGCCCACTGTTTTCAGCCCAGCAGAGTAAGAAGCTTTTGTTTATCCACCATCTTGGAGTTTCTCACCTCTGTTTCCCTTTATCCCGTGTGTGAGTGGAGCAGACAAAAATAACCCCCAGTTTCTGAGGAGCCTGGAGCAGGTGGGAGGAGGGAGCTGGTGCTCATCACTGGGTGCCACAAATCTGCTTTTGGCACTGAGAGATCTCAGCAGCAATCAGGGAGTGATAAATAAGGATAATTCCCAGTGCAAAGTGTGTGTGGCATTTCGCTGAGGAGCAAAACAAGTTTGACAGATGCTGTTCTGTGGTATTGAAATAACTGATTAGCCTGCGTTCTGCTGACGAGTTCAGCTGCTTATTTTCCTTTATTATCATCTTATTAAGAATAAAGGTGGTTTGGTTTGAAGTGCAAGCTCTCAGTTCTGCAGTCCTGGAGAAAACCTTTAGCAAGTTCTGTTAAATTACCCATAGTGCACCCATCTAAGTGATCCTTGCTTGGGAGTAAAGAGCATTTTTTTTTATATTAATCAGAATTTCTTGGCATTTTTTTAAGCTGTTTTTAGTATTTTTAATGTCAAGTTAAGCTCACCTGTTGCAGTGTTTTGTCTGCCAGCTCCGAGAACAGAACTGGAACACTCAGGGTGTTTTTAAAACAGGAAAAGAAGAAACATTCTTTTTTTAATTTTTTTTTTTTCTTTGGCTGAAAGATTACAGACTTTAATTCCTCTGCCTATTTTAGGCAGCGTTTGCAGGAAGAAAATCAATCCGGAGAAAGATCTAAATATACTTTTGTCTTCTTCCCCACCAGAACATCATCAAGAAGGTGAACGGGAAGAAGTTTGTGTACAAATTCGTGTCCTACCCCGAGATCCTCAACATGGACCCGCTTGTGGTGGGCAGGATGGAGGGGGACCCCGAGGTGCCCGGCTTTGGGGAGGTCCCCAGCGCCCCCAAGGAGGCCGAGAGCTGCGGCAAGGAGAAATCGCAGCCGTGCGCCAAGTCCTCGAGCCGCAACGACTACATCCACTCAGGCCTCTACTCCTCCTTCACCCTCAACTCCCTCAACTCCTCCGGCGTGAAGCTCTTCAGGTCCATCAAGATCGAGAACCCGGCCGAGAAGCTGGCGGAGAAGAAACCTCAGGACGCCGCCCCTTCTGTCATCAAGTTTGTCACCGTGCCCTCCAAGAAGCCGCCCTCCGCCCCGCTGGCGTCGGCCGCCTCGGCCGTGGCCGTCACCTCCGCGGCCTCCGCCGCCCCCGGCGCGGCCTCCTCGCTGCCGCTGGGCTCCGAGGAGACTCTGCACACGCTGGAGACTCTGGTGCTGCCCAAGCTGAGCGTCCCCGAGGCCCCTCCGGCGCCTTTGCCGAGCCTGAGCGCCAGCTACGCCCCCACGCCCCCCGTCGCCTCGGTTTCCCCCGCGCTGCAGGCGCCCTCCACGCCGCCCTCGCCGCCGCTGAGCTCCAACCCCGAGCTGGACATTGACACGGACATCGAGTCCGTGGCCTCCCAGCAGCTGGAGCAGGCCCAGAGCCTGCAGCAGCCGTCCCCAGAGCCCAAGGAGCAGCAGGATTCAGCTGGGCTGGAGAAGGAGTTCGCCAATCACCTCTCCAGGGCCAAAAAACCCAAAGGGCTGGAGCTGGCCCCCACCCTGGTCATCACCGGCAGCGACCCCAGCCCGCTGGGCATCCTCAGCCCTTCCCTCCCAACCGCTTCTCTGACTCCAGCACTTTTCTCTCAGGTGATCAAATCTCCCTCAATTCCCTTCCTGGTTTCTTTCATTTCTTATTTTTTTTGTTTAAGCTGACAATAGTGATGATGTTGTGCTTGAAAACAGCAAGTGGGAAATGAAGAGTGCGAGTGGGAAATGAAGAGTGTGAGTGGGAAAAATGAAGAGTGCAAGTGGGAAAAATGAAGAGTGCAAGAGGGAAATGAAATGAGTAGTGGAAGTGGGAAATGAGTAATGGAAGTGGGAAATGAGTAATGGAAGTGGGAAATGAGTAGTGGAAGTGGGAAATGAAGAGTGCAAGTGTGGAATGAGTAGTGCAAGTGGGAAATGAAATGAGTAGTGCAAGTGGGGAATGAAGAGTGCAAGTGGGAAATGAAGAGTGCAAGTGGGGAATGAGCAGTGCAAGTGGGAAATGAAATGGACAGTGCAAGTGGGGAATGAAGAGTGCAAGTGGGAAATGAAATGAAGAGTTCAAGTGGGAAATGAACAGTGCGAGTGGGAAATGAGTAGTGCAAGTGGGAAATGAAATGAGTAGTGCAAGTGGGGAATGAGTAGTGCAAGTGGGAAATGAAGAGTGCGAGTGGGAAATGAAATGAGCAGTGCAAGTGGGAAATGAAATGAAGAGTGCAAGTGGGAAATGAGCAGTGCAAGTGGAAATGAAGAGTGCATGTGGGAAATGAAGAGTGCAAGTGGAAATGAAGAGCGTGAGTGGGAAATGAAATGAAGAGTGCGAGTGGGAAATGAGCAGTGCAAGTGGGAAATGAAATGGACAGTGCAAGTGGGGAATGAGCAGTGCAAGTGGGAAATGAGCAGTGCGAGTGGGAAATGAGTAGTGCAAGTGGAAAATGAAGAGTGCAAGTGGGAAATGAAGAGTGTGAGTGGGAATTGAATAGTGCAAGTGGGAAATGAATTGAATAGTGCAAGTGGGAAATGAAATGAGTAGTGCAAGTGGGGAATGAAATGAAGAGTGCAAGAGGGAATTGAATAGTGCAAGTGGGAAATGAATTGAATAGTGCAAGTGGGAATTGAGTAGTGCAAGTGGGAAATGAGTAGTACGAGTGGGAAATGAATTGAATAGTGCAAGTGGGAAATTAGTGCAAGTGGGAAATGAGCAGTGCAAGTGGGGAATGAAATGAGTAGTGCAAGTGGGGAATGAGCAGTGCAAGTGGGAAATGAGCAGTTCATTGTATGCAGAGCTTTGAAAGTCAGGGTGTCACTCCCTGCTTGGTTTTTTTTAATTTAATCAAACAGAAATTTGGTGTTAGTTCACCCCAAAGTGTGCTCAGGTGCTGGGCATGTGGGGACAAAACCCAAATGAGCTCCAGAAGGATGGGGAAGGCTGGAATTCCATAGAGAAAGTTTGGAATTCCATAGGGAAGGGCTGGAATTCCATGGGGAAAGTGTGGAATTCTGTGGGAGAGGCTGGAAATCTAGGGGGAAGGCTGGAATTCCATGGGGAAAGCTGGAATTCCAAAGGGAAGGCTGGAATTCTTCCCCTGCTGGAATTCATGGCGAAAGACTGGAATTTCCATGCTGTAATTCTGTGGGGAAAGGCCGGAATTCCATGGGGAAAGGCTGGAATTCCATGTGGAAAGGCTGGAATTTCCAGGCTGTAATTCTGTGGGGAAAGGCTGGAATTTCCATGCTGGAATTCCGTGGGGAGAGGCTAGAGTTCTGTGGGGAAAGGCCGGAATTCCATGAGGAAAGGCCGGAATTCCATGAGGAAAGGCTGGAATTTCCATGGGGAAAGGCCGGAATTCCATGAGGAAAGGCCGGAATTCCTGTGGAAAGGCCGGGATTCCCCGTGGAAAGGCCGGGATTCCATGGGGAAAGGCCGGAATTCCCTGTGGAAAGGCCGGAATTCCATGGGGAAAGCCGGAATTCCATGGGGAAAGGCCAGGATTCCTGTGGAAAGGCCAGAATTCCATGGGGAAAGGCCGGAATTCCGTGGGGAAAGGCCGGAGTTCCCTGTGGAAAGGCCAGAATTCCATGGGGAAAGGCCGGGATTCCCTGTGGAAAGGCCGGAATTCCGTGTGGAAAGGCCGGAGTTCCCTGTGGAAAGGCTGGAATTCCCTGTGGAAAGGCCGGAGTTCCCTGTGGAAAGGCCGGGATTCCGTGTGGAAAGGCCGGGATTCCCGGTGGAAGCCTCTGACCGCGCTCTCCTCCGCCTGCAGACCCCCATCCTGCTGACCCCCAGCCCGCTGCTCTCCAGCATCCACTTCTGGAGCACCCTGAGCCCCGTGGCGCCGCTGAGCCCCGCCCGCCTGCAGGGCGCCAACACCCTCTTCCAGGTGAGACCCCGGCCCGGGGAATGCCACTGTCCAGGGATTCCCAGGGATTCCCATTGTCCAGGGAATGCCATTGTCCAGGGATTCCCAGGGATTCCCATTCCCCAGGGGTTCCCCTTTTCCAGGGATTCCTGTTCCCAGGGATTCCCATTGTTCATGGAGTCCCATTCCCAGGGATTCCCTTTTCCAGGGATTCCCATTCCCCAGGGAATGCCATTGTCCAGGTGAGCCCCCTTCCCAGGGATTCCCCTTTTCCAGGGATTCCCAGGGATTCCCATTCCCCAGGGAATGCCATTGTCCAGGGGTTCCCCTTTTCCCAGGGATTCCCATTGTTCATGGAGACCCATTCCCAGGGATTCCCGTTCCCAGGGACTCCCCTTTTCCAGGGAATCCCATTCCCAGGCATTCCCAGGGATTCCCATTCCCCAGAGATTCCCATTTCCCAGGGGGTCCCCATTGTCCAGGGATTCCATTTTTTCCCAGGGATTCCCTTCTCCAGGGACTCCCCTTTTCGGGGAACTCCCATTTTTCCCGGGATTCCCATTCCCAGGAATTCTCAGAGATTCCCATTTTCCAGGGGTTCCCATTTTCCAGGGGTTCCATTTTTCCAAGAGATTCCCATTTCTCAGGGGTTCCCATTTTCCAGGGGTTCCCATTGTCCAGGGATTCCATTTTTTCCCAGGAATTCCATTTTTTCCCAGGGATTCCCCTTCTCCAGGGACTCCCCTTTTCCAGGGATTCCCATTCCCCAGGGAATGCCATTGTCCAGGGATTCCCCTTTTCCAGGTAGTCCCATTTTTCCCAAGGATTCCATTTTTCCCAAGGATTCCCATTTCCCAGGCGTTCCCATTCTCCCGGGGATTCCTTCACATTCTCCAGGGATTCCCATTATTTCCAAGAATTCCCATTATTTCCAGGGATTCCCATTTCTCCAGGGATCCCCATTTTCCAGGATCCCCATTTTCCAGGGATTCCCATTATTTCCAAGGATCCCCATTTTCCAAGGATCCCATTTCTCCAGTGATTCCCATTTTTCCAGGGATTCCCATTTTCCAGGATTCCATTTCTCCAGGGAGTCACATTTTCCAGAGATTCCCATTCCCATTATTTCCAGGGATTCCCATTTTTCCAGGGATTCCATTTTTCCAGGGATTCCCATTTTTCCAGGGATTCCCATTTTTCCAAGGATTCCCATTTTTCCAAGGATCCCCATTTTTCCAAGGATCCCCATTTTTCCAAGGATCCCCATTTTCCAAGGATCCCCATTTCTCCAGGGATTCCCATTTTCCAAGGATTTCCATTATTTTCAGGGATTCCCATTATTTCCAGGGATTCCCATTTCTCCAGGGATTCCCATTTCTCCAGGGATTCCATTTCTCCAGGGATTCCCATTTAGAGAGAGATTATTTTCA